>NC_134889.1:33268367-33298367 GCF_041734735.1 Babylonia areolata
TTGTTGAATATCCAGGTGCTAATTCCTGTCCCTGCACACAGTATGGCATACACACATGCGCGCACACGCACACACACACACACACACACACACACATACACTCTCTCTCTCTCTCTCTCTCTCTCTCTCTCTCTCGTTCTGTCTCCCCCCAGGGCCCCCCTCTTCCCCATCTCTGCTTCATTCCACCACCAGATTCAGTGTCCTGTCTCCGTCCCTCCCTCTCTCTCTCTCAGTGCATTACTCCTGTGTGCTTCCAACAACTAGCTTTTCAGTAAGTAAAAGAAAGAAAAAAACAAGATAGTGAGGCATGCACAGGGTCTTCACTTAAGGCACACACTGATAACACAGATTTTAGCTATGAGAAATATCTGGACAGTTGGATGGGTTGGTTATTTTTTGCCCAGGGGTGGGTTGCAGAGGCGATATTTTTGAATGGTAAGGTTGCTTAGCATTAAGGATGTTCTATGGAATTACTATTAGAGTTAGGGATGTTAATATTAATAATAATGATAATAATGATAACTTACCAAATAAGTATTTATAGCGCTGAATCTTGTGCAGAGACAAATCAAAGCGCTTTCACACCAGTCATTCACACACATGCATAGCTCTAAACTAGAGAAACTTAAGACAAAGAAAAGGCAGGGGAGGGAGGCTGTCTTGGAAAGAGATAGGTTTTAAGGCCAGACTTGAAAGAGTTGAGTGAGGAGACCTGACGAAGTAAAAGAGGAAGTTCATTTGAAATGAAAGCAGCCTACAGTGGCGTGTTTGAATCTGGGTATGTGCAAACACTTAAGCAAATTTAGAGCCACTAGTTCGCTCATGCAACCCACCCCCTGGTCTGTAACTCAGACACATGCGAAGTTCACTAATTATACATGAGAGATCACTGCGGTCTCCAATACCTGCAAGGAGAAGAGGTGACCTCCCACAACCATGCAGTGGTGACTAACATATATTTCACATATGTCAGGCACTTACATATCTGTTGAATCAGAGTTTTGTTGCAGTAATCATAAACTACAGATTGAAATAGGAAGAAGTGGAGGTGAAAACAGAATCTGTGTGGTGTGTTATATGGGAGCTGTTGGGAATGAATGTCATCATTTTGTTTCAGAATGTCCTAAGAATATCATGATTCAAATAGACTGATATTACCAAGTAAATGTCAGGTGCATTCGTCAGTGTTTGGTTTATGCAGTTTATTTTGTGCAGGGAAGAGAGAAGACACAACCTAATTTAAGTTGATTCATATATGAAGATTTTGGAAGAGACTGTAAGTTTTCTCCTTACATCGTCAGTATGTTTTAAGTTTGATGTGTTTTCTTTTACATTATTATTATTATTATTATTCTTGTGTGTGTGTTTCTGCGCACATGTGTGATTGACATTGTTGGACTGAAAGTGTGATTGAGTGTGTTTGTATTAATATTGTTTTCAGTCTCAGTTTCCCAAGGAGGCATCACTGCATTCCAACAAATCCATACACGCTACACCACATCTGCTAGGCAGATGCATGACCAGCAGCGTAACCCAACGTACTTAGGCCTTGAGTGCATGCATATGGATATCTGTGTACATATTAGAGTAGATTTCTTCAACAGAATTTTGCCAGAAGCAACAAGGGACCTCGGTTAATCGTCTCATGCCACTGACTAAGACGCTGAGTTTGATTTTCCAGTCAAAGTAGGGCGAAAGAGCTAGAGCGTGATTCAGACCCAGACCTTCACACAGACTCTCTGTATCGGCAGATGAGTGTCTTCACCGCTCTGCCACCTTCCTCATGTTGCCACCTTGGTATTGCACCCTCCACAACTCCCCCAAAACAGGGGCAGAGGATCAAACACTCAGTGAATGTTTCCGACGCACAGGTGCGCGCTATGTGGACGTCCTGAACTCTGGTGGAGGAGGGGTAGGGGGTGGTGGGGGTGGAGGCGGTGGCGCGGCGGTCCCTCCCAGTCTGTTCAACGTGCTGCCTGGTGCCCCAACCACCACTGCTGACCAAGGTTCGGGCCCCAAGCTCTTCAACCCCTCTGGAGGTGAGAGTGAGAGCCTTTGGTTATATAAGGAGGCTGTTTTCTGTCTGGGAGGGGAGGGGTTGGGTCAGCCCTGTGATTGGCAGCTGAAGAGGGTTTGGTCCATGTCTGTGTGACTGGAGAACAGTGTCAGGATGTGAGAAGACTTGGACTGTGCACACACGCACACATACACACCCCCACACACCCATGCATGTGCACACGCATGCATGTGCACGAACACACACACACACTCACATGCATGCACGCACATACACACTCACATGCGCCACCACACACACACACACACACACACATTACAGACAGACACTTGGAAGGAAGCGAATTTGATCCCCATGAGTTGGTTTTTTTTTGGGGGGGGTTGGGGGGGGGTTGGTTTTTTGTTGGCATCTGCATGGACGTGCCTTTGAGAGTGTTGCTCCAATTTCTTGACCAACCGTGCAGGTGTCAGCATCTCTGAGCCTGGTTGACATCAGAATGTATTATGAAGGTACCAGCCTTGTCAAGTAGTCCCAGATCTTAATGTTGCAGCACTTCATCACCCCTATCATTATTTTTATCATGGAAATATGTACCAACAACAACAACAACAAAAAAAAAAAAGTAACAAGTGGATCCGCACAGCAGCATTTTCATTGCTCCAACCATCATTCATTATCATTGTTGTATGTAAAACAAAATGTAACCTAAACAGAACCCCATGTACCAGCTCCCCCATCATCATTAGTTGTTATTGAAACAGAAAATGTCCAGAAGTCTGGGGCGCACGCACACACACACACACACACACACACACACACACACACACACACACCAAGCCCCCCCCCCCACCCACCCCCCAAGAAAAAACAACAACAAAAAAACATGCCAAAGCAACCAGAAAAAAAACACCAAGGAAAAAGGTCAATGTTAAAGTTTACCACGGACACACAGACACACACACACACACACACAGACAACCGAACACCGGGTTAAAACAAAGACTCACTTTGTTTACACAAGTGAGTCAAAAAGGTGGGCGTGTAACAGCATGTTGTGTGTCGCGCGTCCCTTTCAGCAGCAAGCGGCTCCACTAGTCACAGCAATGTGCCATCAGGACAGGCCCCCAACACCCTGGCCCCGCCTTCACACGAAGTGAGTACCGTACCGCCAGTGTCTGTGTGTGTGTGTGTGTGGACACATCACCAGCTGGTCTTTGCTGTTGTAGCTAGCTCTTTATTGTGACTGGACTGTGATGGTTTGTTTTGGTCGTTTCCCCCCACCCCCCCACTTCCACCTTCTTCATTTTTCATTAATTCTTAGAGGAACTTAACTTCATACAAAAAAACTTGAGTATATATCTTCATTTCATTTCACTCGTGAATTTAGCAGAGAAGCAGAGAGAGCTTGATGCATATTTTTACTCCACTATGTTACTCCACTGTTCAGAACTGAGTTGTGCAGGGGAGATAATGCTGCTGTCCTGCCTGAACTGCACTCTTGGCTTTAGATTTTTAATTTATTTAGTTAGTTAGTTTTTGCATTAGTTTAAGGAACTTGTACAAGAAAGTTGAAGCGCTTTTTTTGAGGACTGTGGAAGGTGTGGTAATAATGACTTGCTGTCGTGGTGCCTTTCAGGACAATGTGAGTGGCAGTTACACAGTCACTAGCTCCCGGGCGGGGGCCGGTATGAGCTGATGGTGTGTGACAAAGACTGTATGCCCCTTGAATAAGTCACCAAACTAACCAGCCTCTCTTTTCCAATACTTCATTTCCATTTTATTAAAAGTCATTGAAAAAAAAAAAGGGCTGACGGTTTGTGACAAAGAGTGTATGCCCCTTGAATGATTAATACACTGGCTAACCAGCCTGTCTTTTCTAATACTTTTTTTTTTTTTTTTTTTAAAGGCATAGAAGAAAAGGAAGAAAAAAAAGGGGTAGGGTAGGGAGGTGTGCGTGCATGTGTGTGTGTGTGTGTGTGTGTGTGTGAAGGGCTTAATTAAGTGAGTGTGTGTGTGTGTGTGAAGGGCTTAAGTGAGTGTGTGTGTGTGTGTGAAGGGCTTAAGTGAGTGTGTGTGTGTGTGTGTGTGTGTGTGAAGGGCTTAACAGCAAGTGCTGAATCATTGCCACTGTTGAATTGCTAGATGTCAGTGTTAAACATGATAGAAAAAGAGAAGAAAAAAAAAAGCTGTGACTGGTGTAGGTCAGCTAATCTTCAGTCTCTGTGGAAGCAGTTTTGAAAAGAAAGATAAGAAAAGTAGGTGGAGAGAAGAAAGAACAGTTCCAGATTTTATTCAGACGCTTGTGACTGGAAGCACTCTTCATAGTCCTCATCATTTCTGGGTGGTGCTTGTTGTTTTTATACAACTATTTTCCTACTTTTCACATCAGTTCAGCAATCTTCATCAGTTTCTGAGAACACAAAAAATATATCAAGTTTTGTAGCAAGAGAGAGAGAGAGAGAGAGAGATCAAGATATCAAGCGGTGTACCAGAGATTTTTGATATTCTTTAAGTAGTCTTGATTACAAGCCATGAAGAGTTGAACACCTGTGTGCTGTGCAAAAAATAATCAACTTTGAAAATGACATCATTACTAAAGAAAAACAGTTTTATTCACCTGTATCTGGACATAAACAAGTAAAATATCTAATCGTCTTTATGGATTGTTTACTTTTATACACCTACCATATACATGTGCGTTTCATTTGTAACAGACTAGCATATGATGCTTTTCTGTTTTGAAGAGAAAAAAAAGATGTATGTGCAGTAAATATGATAACAATATCAACATGAAACATTATTTTCATGAACTGTGTTACACTCCGCGAGTGGGAGGGTTGAATCTGCATACATGTGCATAAATTGATTTTTTATCTTTGATATCCCATGCCCCATCTTTCTTACTTTCTGTCTGTCGTTTTGTTTTGTTGTTGTTGTTTTTCTTGTCCTCCTCTTTGGTTTTCTCTCTTTCTGCCTGCATTCAGTGTTGATGTCTGTTGGTGTGTGATAGTCAGCAGAATACTTGTCGAGTGGTACTTTAGCATTGTGCTTTGTTATGGTTGGTGTGATTCATGTGTGCTAGGGTTTGGACTTTCTTGTTGCTGTCGTCGTCGTATTTTTCATTGTGAGCTTTGAGTGGATAGGCTTTGTTTTTTTCTTTGCTTCTTCCCCCCCGCCCACTTTTAAAAGATTTGTTAGCATGCATGTTAGTAAAAGAATGAAGTCTGCTGTATGTTTAGAGCTTGAAGTATTATTTGCATATAACAGGAATGATGTCCTTTTATTGTATGGCCATCAAGTAATAATTATTCACACTTTTTTATGCCACAGTTTATATGATCGATTCAGTGAATTGTGCGTTCAAAGTTTGTATGTTCTTTAACATGGATGTCATATGTATTCCGCTCCCTCGATGTAATTCTTGTTCATGCAGTTGTCTCTGTGAATGTGCATTCAAAGTCTTGTATGTTGTTTAACACACACAATATCAATGCATTATGTTCCCAGTGTATATGTTGTTTAACACACACAGTATCAATGCATTCAGCTCCCATGGTGTATTCAGATCCCATGGTGTATGTTGTTTAACACACACAATATCAGTGCAGTCAGATCCCATGGTGTATTTGGAAGTGAACTGCTGTTGTAATGACTGTTGTCACCTTGATCGAACCTCCTGTACCCAGTGACTCAGATGCCCGGGGGCATGCCGTGTGTGTGTGTGTGTTTTTCAGCTGTCTCGCTCCAGCTCTCTAAGCTCACTCTCCCGTGAGATACAACAGCTAACGATGAAGGTAACGACTTAGGATGCTCACCTCTGTCCTTCAGTCTTCCAGGCTAGGTGCTCTGGCGTCTCACCATCTGCCCGTGTACATTGATTATGTAACTACTGACACAGGTGTTCTTCAGGCTTGCTTCTAGGCTGTGGGCAAATATGTTTGTGGACTGTGGAAAAATAAAGATTTGTGAGTTGTTGTTTTTTTTGTTGTTGTTTTTTTTTTTGCTGATTGAGCAAAGCCCAAACAAGAAAAAAAAAGAAGTAAAAGCAAGGTGCACTTTGAGGCAGGTTTTGCCCTCCATTTTTTCTGCCCCTCGCTGTGCATCATCTTCATTGTGAAGTTATCCAAGGCAAGGTACAGACCCCACTGGGGGCATATGAATGTCACACACCTACATCTTTGATATATACACCATAGAAACATCACTCACATGCATCTTTAACATACAGCGTGGAAACATCACATGTGCATCTTTTACACACATTATAGAAACAGAAAGAGTGGAGTCCAGCTGTGTGGTCTCTTAATATAGCAGTGCTTATGACGCCGATCAGTGGACGGAAGTTAGCTTCAAGATTCACAGAGAATTATATCACTCTCTTTAGACGGTACATAACAAAATGAACACTGGACCTGAATCAAAATGAATGATTGATTGTAATTATAAGTAATTTTTAAAAAAGAAAAAATCTTTTGGCTTGAAGGTTAACTGACATGCAGTTTACCAAAGTAAGCAATACTCGGTCATTTAGTGCTTGCTTTTGTTTTTGATCTTGAGGAAAAAATCTATGTTTTTCCAACAGTCATGAAACCTAGAAGCAACCCTGATGCGATAATTGATATAAAACACTAACACATACCTGACCGGAAGTATCTGTTATTATATATATCACCATCATTAACCCAGCTGCAGTCTTTCAAAAAAACAAAACAACAGTACTTAACATGTGTCTGCTGCCTCTAACAATGTGGTTAACATGTATGCAGACTATGACATATGGGCACTCACAGCAAAGTCAGACACATACCTTTATCTTCAGCTTCAAAACCTGTGCCCATACCGAAAGACATTGTATTGTATTGTATTGTATTGTATTGTATTACTTTTTGTCATTACAGATTTACCTTTGTGAAATTCAGGGTGCTTTCCATGCGGAAGGCATGTCATAGCAGCACAGCATATCTTTTTTTCTTTTCTTTTTTTTTTTTCCCCCTTTCTGCACACGTATTTGTTTAATTATCAGAGTGCACTTTTTCTACAGAATTTTGCCAGGAACAACCCTTTGTTGCCATGGGTGGCATGCTGCAAAGTGAGAATCGATTTAACACACTTACCTGATCACAGGTTTATTGTCTCCCCCGAATGACTAGCACCCAGACCACCACTCAGCTCAAGGTCTAGCAGAGGTTAGGGAGTAAAAATCCTGGGACTGGAACCTAGGGACACTGGCTTCATAGTCAGTGCACTACCAATACCACAAGGCCACCGCTCCACACCATAACGCTCACTGTAAATGGAATTGAAGGCCTTTAGGTCAGAGTTAGCATTGATTCAGATGGATATATGTTCTGGTTGTCAGATATGACACATATTGTCATTGTAGGTCGTGGTGTGGATGATGTGGGTGTGTGTTAAAGAGGGATGAATGTGGTTGGGTGTGCTCATGTACATGTGTGATTGGGTGCATTCATGTACTCATGTACACGTGTGATTGGGTGTGCTGATGTGCATATGTGACTGGGTGTATTCATTTACATGTTAAAATTAGGTGCACAGTTGTATGGAAGTGGAAGCATGTTGTGCATGTCTGTGTAAGTTAATGTACATGTGTGTCAATGTGGACATGTGTATGTGTGGAAGAGGACGAAAGGGTTGGTAGGGGGCATGCCACAGAGACAGTCCGCTATGTACGTTTGTGTATGACATCAATCCTCACTGTGTATGTCTGTATGCATCCTACGCCTTTTCAGTTAACACCGAACTCTAACACGTTGCCTGTTCACCAGATAAACACTAGTTTTTCCTAAAAAAACAAAAAGCCTGGTAATGTTCTGCCCAGTTGGGAGAGTTTGTGTGTGAGCTTTAGTTTGCATACATGTTACTTTCTTCTTTTTTTTTTGTCTGTTGGTCTGCCATGCATGCTTTTTTTAGTCTTGCTTGGATTGAAAGCTTGCCTGCGTTGAAGTTAACACTGCGTTTGTTTTTCAGGCTTCTGATGAACCTAGAAACTGCCAGTCTCTCTGTCTGTGTCACTCTGTTATAAATCTTTCTGTCACTGTTTCAGCTTTTCTGTTTCTGTGACTGTCTCTCTTTGTCCATCTTTCCCGTTCTCTTTCTATCGCGGTCTTTTTATCTGTCGCTCGCTCTCCGTCTTTGCCCTGCCCTGTCATAGATATTGTGTATACACCCTCTAGTGTAGAGAACTGTAAAGGCATTATTTTGTAAAGGGATTATTTTGATATGCACTGACGCTGTGCCATGTTGAATGTTTACCCTGTTTAAACATGCCTGCTGGAAGGAGTTTGAAGCCTGCGGTTTGATCAGTAAAGAATCAGAGTGTCTTTATGCCAGTGTGTACCAGGGTCACAAGGGATAGTTTATGAATTTGGCAAAATGATTAGTGTATCGTACTATCAAGAAAGGCAAATAATTTAAGTGTATCCTATAAAAAAAAAAAGGGGGGGGGGGAGGAGGGGGCAGATTGTTTTGTGTGCCATACTATCAAAAAAAGGCAAGTTGTTTTGTGTGCTGTACTATCAAAAAAGGTAAATTATTGTGTGCATCATTTATATGTAAAAAAAATGCAAATTGTAAAGTGAATCATACTGCCAAGCATAACGTGACATGGCAACTGCCAAACAGGACTCTCTGAGTCATAACTGGAATCTCCTTCCTGGAGGAAGCATGGTCATTGTTGATACTGCAGTGAATCACCCAATGTCAGCTGCCGTCTCTCTTTTTTTCTTTTCTTTTCTTTTTTCTTTTTTATATAGATTTTTATCTATTTTCATATAAGTGTTGACAGGCAGTGGAAAATACTCTCAGCCTGAATATGGTCTACACTAGACAACAGTAAATGATAAAGGCATAAGCATGATGGTGATGCAGTAAAATTGGCACACACACACACACACACACACACACACACACACACACACACACACACACACACACACACACACACACACACACACACACACTCATAAAATCATGAATAAAAAAAAAAAGAAGAATTAATCACACACACACACACACACACACACACACACACACACACACACACACACACACACACACACTGTACACATCAGAATGTAAGAATAATGTTGAGATGGGAAGAAATGAGAAAAGAAGAGGGGCAGAGTTAGGGGTAGAAGAGAGAGAGAGAGATGGTTGGGGAGCATGCATCAGTATGAGCACCTATGGATTGTACGGAAAAGGTATCATGCATGTCATCAAGTGAAATAGCAGTGCAAGAGAGAGAGAGGGAGGGGGGGTTGTGATGTGGTTAGTGAGTCGGTGAATTTGGAGCAGGGCAGGGAAGTGAGGAAAGGAGGAAGAGAGGAGGAAAGAGGTATAGTATTTTATTTCACTGAGGATTGGTCCTTGTAGTAAATGAGGAAGAAGAAGAAGAAAAAAAACAACAAGACAAACAAACATGAAATTTTCCTGGAGTGTGAGTTTTCCTTGTAAGTGTGCCTTTTTTTTTTTTTTTTTTTTTTTTTTTTTTTTTTTTTACCTGTTAAGATTTTGATTTTGTTTAGTTACCTTGTTGATTTAAGTTGTGGTTAAGATTTTGGTTTTGTTTAGTTATCTTGTTGATTTAAGTTGTGATTGTATCTGTTCACTTGTGTTTCTGGAACTGTTGGTCATTTGGTTGGGTTTTTTTGTTTTTTGTTTTTTGTTACAGTGCATCTGTTACACATTTGTAGTATTATTTGTGTGCTGAGAGTTGGAGAGGGGAAGAAGACTCTGTGTGTGTGTGTGGGTGGGTGGGTGAAATTGTGCACATTCAGAAAACTACATGTGCACATTCAGTAATCTTGTTTTAATTTAAGGTCTGTTCAAGTTTTGGAAAAGCAATATATTATTATTAGTGTTTTTTTGTGGCTGTTATTTTTTTCACCAAAGGTTCTGCCAATGTGCACAGAATGAATAGTATTTGCATACTGATGCCTTTGCTTTAAAGATTTTAAGAGAGCTTGTATGTGTGTGGGCAGGGGTGTGAATCACGTGTGTGTGTCTATTAACTTTGGTTGGAAGTGAACTTCATCAGTAATTACATGATTGTGTCACATTAAAGCAGAAGCTATTGTGATTTGTTTAAAAGACATTATTCTGAGCCAGTGGCATGGATGAAAAGAAGTGCTTTAAAGTAAGCTTTCCTCCTGATTTGTTACATTTACAACTGTAAAGTTTTACAAAAAGTCATGAAATGATGGAATGTAAAACCTCATGATCAAAATTATTTGGTTTTTATAAAGTACTTTTCTTCTGGTAGCCAGTTATGTATTCATAGCAACTAGTTATCGTTTGCTCACAGTATATCGGGAACAGTAATACTGTTGTCTCATCATCCCTCTGTCATTGTTCATCTATTGTTAACAAACCTAATTCCTGCTCTGATAATTTATTTGCAACATGTGATGCTGTCATCTCGTTTATTCTAACATTGTTCATGTTTTGCTTCCTGTGGTTGATTATTTCATTTATAGGGTACATGCAAAACTGACACCTTGGAAAATAATGAAACTTTTGCACTGGAAAGAGATTTTTGTGTAAGCGACTTCTGCTGGAGTGGGGGTGGGGTGAATGGGGGGAGCACTTTATCTGTCCTTTTTTATGTGGTCAGTATCAGCGTTATTAGTCCATGTAATTAGTTAGTTTGTTATTTTAACTAGTTTATTTATTTACTTATTTATTTGTTTATGAATTTATCTGTTTATTTGTTTCATTGTTTGTTGGCTTGATTCCCCCACCCTTCTCAAAAATGGAGTATGACTGCCTACATGGCTGTGATAAACACGGTCACACACTTAAAAGCCCACTCATGTACATACGTGAGTGCCTACATGGCTGTGATAAACACAGTCATACACTTCAAAGCCCACTCATGTACATACGTGACTGCCTACATGGCTGTGATAAACACGATCATACACTTAAAAGCCCACTCCTGTACATACGTGACTACCAACATGGCTGTGATAAACACGGTCATACACTTCAAAGCCCACTCATGTACATACGAGTGGACATGGGAGCCACAGCCCAGGAACGAAGAAGAATTTAATTTTCCTTCTTTAAAAAATGCCTTGACGGTTTTGTGTCATACCCACCAGTGCTTAATTGATTGTCAGATGTTTCATTTAGATAGAAAAGAACTGTTCTCCTTTGCAAGGGAGGACAAACAACAGCACAAAAGACCTTTCAGTGGACATGAAGCAGAGAGGCTGCCTTGTTAGAGCGGAGGAGGGGAGAGGGCAGGGCAGGGCAGGAGGTGTACCACTGACACGCTGTCTGTCTGTCTTGGAGGGTTTCACCTCGGCTCTGTGGATGATCAGTCATTCTTGAGCGATCAGCACCAACGCTGGCTCTGTGTGTGTGTGTGTGTGTGTGTGTGTGTGTGTGTGTGTGTGCACATGCATGTGTGTGTGCACATGCATGTGTGTGTACGTGTGTGCACATGCATGTGTGTGTGTGATAGTGTCATTGTACAACGAGCAGTTCGCTACTGCTACGCATCCTAAAAATGTCCCTTGATGACACAGTGGAGGGCTTGTAACCCCCCAGCTGCCAACCCTTGCTGAAATGACATCAGTGGGACTTGGAGCCAGAGTGCAGTTACCACTTCATGTGTACCGGCTTACCAGTGCTGTAATCTGATTTTGCTCAACAAAATGTCAATGCAGTCCCAGTTGGAAGGAGTCCAAATGAAATTTTGTAAATGATGACGATATATAAGTATCCATATCATATGATATATCATTATTATAACATATCATATCATTATCATATCATATCATATATCAAATCAAATCATATATCATTTGTGTGGCCAGGCCCAGGAGCTGGGGGAAGAGGCAGCGCCCACGTCAGGGGGTGAAGGGGGGGCCACCACAGCCACCACCACCACCCAGCCCCCCTCCAGCATGCCCATGCTCTTCAACCCCGCCCAGTTCTCTCAGACCGGCGCTCAGCCCGCCCCCCAGTCTGCTGTAGGGGGCGCCGGCACAGGCAGGAAGTACGGTCAGCGCCGCGTCTACCCCAAGTGATGACGGCCCCCTGCCGCTAGATTGGTGTCTGGGTGTGGGTGTGGGTATGGGTGTGTGTGTGTATGTGTTGAAGGGAAGGGGTTGGTTTTTTGTTTGTGTTAGGTGTTTGTGGGGGGTGGGGGTGGGGGGTTGTGTTGTTTGTGTTGCTAGGCTTGTGTGTGTGTATGTGTGTGTGAGGACGGAGAGATGTTCATGTTTTTTGTTTGTTGGTTTGTGTGTGGAGTGTATGTGTCTCTTTCTCTTGTTTGTGTTCTGCCTGTGTCCAGGGTTGTGTGGAAGAGATGTGTGTGTGTGTATGTTAAGGGGTTTTATTATTATGATTTTTTGTGTATGAAGTGCGTCTCTCTCTCTCTCCATCTCTCTCTCTGTGTCTCTGGTTCTCTCTCCCTCTCTCTCTCTCACTCCCTCCCCTATCCCCCAGATCTGTGTAGAATAGGAGACGCGAGTGTGAGTCCAATAGTGGAACTGATCTCTGACTACAGGTCTTGGGGAAAGTATTGAAGCACAACGCTTCCTGTGCCGTTTTGGTGTGTGTGGGTGTGTGTGTGTGGGTGTGTGTCTGTTGGAAGATATATGGGTCATGTTTTTGATTATATGGTTTTGTTGTTGTTGTCGCCCCCTAGACAGGGGGTATATGTTGCATATGGATCTTTTATTTGGATTCTCCTGATTTGTGTGTGTGTTTTGGTTATTTGATTATTTCTTTTTTCTTTATTTATTTGATTTTTTTTCTCCATACAGACACACATTTCCTCCCCCCCTGCGCATCCCCCTTCCTCCCCTCCCACTTCTGTTGTCAGTCAGTTATACATGGTATACATAGGATTGCAGAAAAAAGATTTTTTTTTTTTTTCCTAGAATTTCAAAATGTATCAGTCATTGGGAGATTTAGGACTGAAGGTATGACACCCTTGGACAGTATCTGATGTGCATAGGTTTGGTCAGTGACTGATACTGTGAATGTATATGTATGGAATGCGCATAAGAAACACAAAGCAAGACGGAAAGCTGACAGCTGCTGCTGCTGACAGTGTGGGAACCTCTGGTGGTTTGAGGTGGGAGCCACAGTACAGTTTGAGGAGAACATGATCATAATATCTGACTGAAGTTGTTTTTGTTTTTTTCTTTTTTTGTTTTCTTTTCTCCTCGAATAAAGTTCAGTTTAAATACTTAACCGTGACCCACTAGTGCAGACTCCGGCAGGGGTCTGATTCCTGTCCTGTGCAAACTACTACCTGCCTAAAGAAAACGAAAGTAGCTACAGCCGATAATTAAATGTAATTTTAAGAAGAAAATTTCCTTTCTGTACTGTTCTGTTCATCTGACACACATACAAGAACTGATTGAAATGGAGGAAACATGAACAGCAAGGAATGTTTCGTGCTCTGCAGTAATTGTCAGGAGTCCTTCAAATCAAGGCTCTGACCAGCGTGTCGGGTTTATTACGCATGGGTCAGACATCTGCTTTTTAATCTTGTTTTTTAATCATTATTATTTATTTCATTTTACTCTACATATATGATTGAAGTTGTTACTAGTAAGAACTGGTTAGAGGGTTCAAACAGCATACTTGATGTTTATAAATGAAATTATAAACTTATTTAAACAGTGAGGCTTGTTGTGTGATTTTGAACTGTCTGAACAAGAAAACAACTGATTACAACCCTTAAAAAAAAAAAAAAAAAAATCAGCTGTTATTAAAATTGTTTTTATGCAGACTGGTTTAAAAAAAAAAAGGGGGGGGGGGTTAATAGAGGAAGAAGAAGAGAGAAAGAAACGGTAAACAGGTGTAACAGGCAGGAATTGTATAATAAGTGAAGGAATTTTGGATCCAAAGGAGCACCTGATGGGATATTCCCTGACCCACATCATGGCAGAGTGTCACAACACTGGTGCTGGGCTGACAGTGATGATGATTAAAAGAACGTGAATGTGTATACAGTCATTGACAGTGATTTAACAATAATGACAATGCAAATTGATGTTCTCACCTCCCAGACACGGAGCTTGTGGCATTTACAATAAGAGTTACATACGTAATTTCTGATCTCGAGCTAAAGGCTCTTCTTTCTTCCCAAAGCTTCTGGGCTTGTCGTTCATTATTGGAGAGGAGTGAGACCTTCAGAAAGATTGTTCATTGACATTGTATTCTAAACAGAGCGCATTTGTTGACAGTGAAAATGGAGTGGGAAGCGAGCCAAAGACAGCGTTGAAACTGACAAGCATGGAGTTATGAATCAGTTTCAGAGTGGGTGGGATTTTTTGGTTGTTTTTTTTTTATAATTCTTTTTAATATGACAAAATGCACACTTGTTTCCCGTTTTTTTGTTTTTTTTAAAATACTTTTTAGTTCGTGTTTTTGTTGTCCTAGCTAGAGGTGGGGATTTAGACAGATGACCACTAAGTGATTGATGTGTTGATGCCTTGATGTGTCATTGTCATGTTGCTGTTCTTTCGGTGATGGACTAAAGACTGTGCAGTGTTACCTCTCTGCTCATTGTCGGCACACAGATTAAACTGATGTCCTGCAATCAACCTGTTGGCCATGTTCTTTGTGTCATGATTTGTGGATGGTGATTCTGTGGCTGCCGTGAAGAAGAAAGAAGATGTATATATATATTTTTTGTTTTGGTCTGCCATGGAAACTTGTTTTGTGCTCTTGTGTTGATGGACATTTGTCAGTTTCATTGTTTTTGTTTTTAGTTGTTGGTTTTTGTGTGTATGTATGTTGTTTTTTTCTGGCTTTTTTTTTTTTTTCTGGGCTGTTGGTTGGTGTAGGTATGATTCATGACAGCATCAGTGATTGGTTTTCATTTGAAACATGTTCCATCAGTCTTTCATGGAATGCACATTGTCCGTCTGTACATTGATGTCAGCTGTGGGCTATGGAGGGGAGTGGGTTCAGGGGGGCAGGGCAGGGGAGGGGAGGGGGGCCTTGCATTCATCAGGTAGGTGCTGAAGGGAGACAACAAGGCAGAGAACGTACCTGTGAAGCACTGATGTGATGCTGATTGACTACAGTATATATATATATTATGTATGTGTATGTATTATGTGTGACTGTGTTTGGTGATAGGCAGTGTGTGTGTGAGCGTCAGTGAAATCATCACTTGATTCAGCCGTGTGTCTTGATGTCGCCATGTACATTTTGAAATTATCATTCTAAGGTGTGCTTCCTGGCATCCTGAACGTTAGGCCTGGCTCTTTGGTATGAGGAGAGACATCATGATGCGCTACACGTTAGGCCTGGCTCTTTAGTACGAGGAGAGACATCCTGATGCACTACACATTAAGCCTGGCTCTTTGGTATGAGGAGAGACATCATGATGCACTACACGTTAGGCCTGGCTCTTTAGTACGAGGAGAGACATCGTGATGCACTACACATTAGGCCTGGCTCTTTAGTACGAGGAGAGACATGATGATGCACTACACGTTAGGCCTGGCTCTTTAGTACGAGGAGAGACATCGTGATGCACTACACATTAGGTGTGATCAGGCCTTGCACACTTTGTTTGAGGAGAGAGATGCATTTACGTGAAGTTCTTTGAACCAGCAACAGACGTGACGGGAGTGTGAGAGGAGTTGCAATGCGCAGGGTGGTGGAGGCTGGTTTGTCTGTACGGGTGTTGCCCGGCGCTGGTTTCTGATGTCTTTGATTCTCTTGCTCCTGATACTGGTGTTTGTTGCTATGACTTTTTATGGGTTTTTTTTTTCACTTTCATCTTCTGTGTTTGCAAAAAAAAAGAATATCAGGCTGTCTTAAACAGAAAGAGATACGATAACCAAACTGTTAGACTTTTGTTCAGATTTATGTCGGCCTGATTGTGTCTAGCTGTGCCTGAATCGGGTGTTGTCTTTGTCATCATTACCTGTGGAGTCTTCATCTTCATCTCGAGCTTGAAGTGGCTGTAGTTATGGAGTTGTAGAATGTCCGAGGTGTCAGAGTGTGTGAGGTATCCTAGTGTCTGAATTACCCAACTGTTTGAATTATCGTTGTGTGACTCTTGAGTGTCTGGGTGTTTTTTTTTGGAGGTGATGTGTAATAAATTGATTTACGTTCTGTCTGCACCTTCAATTGTATTCTTTTTGCACAATCTTTTTTTTCTTTTTTCTTTTTCTTTCGTCATTTTGATAATGAATTCCTTTGGGTTTTTTTTTTTTTTTTGTTTTTTTTTTGTTTGTTTTTTTTAAATGAAGAAGATGCAACAGTTCCCAAACCAGGTGTTCAAAATAAATGTGAACTTGAGTTGGACCGACTGTGCTGTTTTTGTAGTGACGTTGATTAGAAATTAGTTCAGTTCACTGTAATCTGGGCAGATTTGTGTTCTTGCTTATAAGAAGAGGAAGAAAAAAAAAAAGATGAATAAACAGATAATATATATATATATATATATATATATATATATATAAGCAACCTAAAGCTTTATACAGTTAATTCATAGTGAAACAAAGACAGCATTAAATGATAGAACAGTGAGGCAAAGGATTAATTAGCAGTAAGGAGTGGTATTGTGTATTGAAGATGGGATTAGTTTTGAAACTGAGACAACATTAGCTTCATGTCAGCTGATACTCACTTGTTGTCTCTGGAATGGAGCGGAGTGGATTTGGCTGTGCAGATTTGGCTGTGCACAACCTTGACTTTGCAGCTTTGTTTGCGAGACATTATCTGAACTGTTTTACATGGCCTGTCATGCTGACACTGTAGTTTGTGTCACTGACTGAAATGCCTCAGCCAAGAGGTGCAGTCGTGTTTGTGATTTTTTCACACTGCAGGAACTTTTTGATTCTGATCACATACTCTCCCAATTTTAAACATTTTTTTTTTTTTTTTAAGTATTTTGTTAGTAACCTGTTTTGTATTTATTTGGAGATGACTGTTTGCCTGCTCTTCATGTTGCCAAAGGTGTCATTTGAATGATAATGTACTTTGTTTTAGATTTAAATGATGGTTTTTTTTCCGCAGAATGAATTCTTGAAAGTTACAGATATTGATTTTTGTGTGAATCAGTTTGGGTGTATTCTATGAGATTTCAGTTGCAGCAAAACCTTATTTAACTAAATAAGCATGTGAATGCCATTATAGATATCAACATTGGTAATGGTATTGTTATCAACTAACAATCTTTTTTTCATTTTTTTTATTTATTATTCTCTGTTAAAAAGTGGGAAGAATATTCTGTATTTCTCTGATTCTATGACATATTTGTGCACACATGCACACATACATACACATGACATATGGCTTACCTTCATCAACCTTAATCATGTCATGTAATTTTGTTGACGAAATTGCAACAAATAATCTTGTAAACCCTGTTGGTTTATTTTGTGCACTGCTTATAATCAGACAGTACTGTCCAAATCATTGTGTCAGTGCACTTCACCTCAACTATCAATACATTTAAATGGCCTGGGAAACTTAAAACAGGAACAATAATTCTGATGCCATATACGTTTGTTTATCTACTATTTATTTAATAAATATAATTCCCCACCCTTCAAAGAAAAAAAAAAGAAGAAAATTATTGGTTATTTGGAATCATTTGCAAGAGCAGTAGAAGAAAAGATCTCATACGTAAACTGTTTGTTGAACATAAAAAAGGAAGAAAAAAAAAGTGGGTATATGGCATGGGGAAAAAAGTGTATGTGGAACAGATTTTGTTATTTAAAATGGAGTGGACCATGAGCAGTTGGAGGTGCACAAGGATTTGTGGTAAAAAGCAGGCATAAAAATAATGGACTGGAAGCAGGATTTGCAACAGTTCTGAGCATTAGAAAAAGCGGATGTGGTTACAGATTTGTGACAGCAGTTTGAAAATTTGCAAAAATGGATATATGCAGCAGGACTTATTTGTGTGGTGAGCTTTAAATAAAAAGAAAACAAAAAGTTATAATTGTTATGATAGTGAGTTAAAGATGTTAACATTGTGTTAGATTTACGAAAATAAATAGCTTCTGTAGAAGTGGATTTGTAATGTTTGGGATCAGTACAACATCCCATGTCGGAGGTTCATGTCCAGGTCATTTAGTACGTCTGTGGAACATGTACAACTTATGTGATGTTGTGTTATTTGTTTGTTTGTTTGTTTGTCAAGGGTTTTGGGTTTTCTGTTTAGTTTTTGTTTGGTTTGGACCAGGGTGTTTTTGAAATAAGAATCAGTCAGCAGTGTTGCAATAATGGCGTTTCTTTGGAGGAGGGGGTATCGTTAAGACGTCAGGTTGATTTTGTGGTGTTGGTGTTGTATGTATAAAAATAGGTGTGTCATATGTTAAATTACATAAATTTATTCGTGTAAGTGTCTTAAAAACTAGATTTCAGGTTGACTTTCATCTTAACATGCATCTCTTTGTCTGTTTTAAAAGTTCTGTCAAGTGTTCTTATGATGGTTTGTCTGCATGTTTTATCGAATGCCGTGTGTGTGTGTCTGTCAGTCTGACTGAAGGTCTTGTGTCACCTGCATTATGTAAATGTTCATGTACACGTGCATATTTAAATTAAACTGAGAACTATTTGAAGAGGCTGTCTATGGTCATGTTGCAAGCTGTGTGACGGTACAAGTGTACATGCACATGCACACACACACATGCAAGCATACACAGATGCACACACAAAGACACACATATTCGCACACACGCATGCATGCACACACACATGCACGCACACACACACACACAAACTCAGACTAAGCACACACCCGCATACACACACACAGACACACAGACACACACACATCTATAAACACATAGAAGCACACATGCTGAGATGTGCATACAGAAGTACACTACAGTGCTCTCTCTTAAACGCACCTGCATGCATACACATTCTTCATTCTCTGACACACACACACACACACATCTTTGAACACATACAAAACACACACGCTCAGATGTGCATACAGAAGTACACTATAGTTTGTACACACATCTGCATGCATGCACACTTTCTTTCTCTTACTCTTTCACACACACACACACCTTTCTAACATGCATGAGTGTGTGCACCATCATCCACTCAGGAGACTTGGAGTTCAAAACCACCCTGGGTGCACCCGAGGTCCAAGCAGTGGCCCCTGACTAACTGCACCATAGTCAGGCAGAGAGTCACACACGATGTACGCACTGTACGTGCCGTGTGGTGTGCAGAAAGCTGGACAGACCACAGACACATCGTTCGTGGGCTGCAACTCCCACGTTCACTCGTATGTTCACAAGTGGGCTTTTACGTGTCTTTTTACCCCGTTATGTAGGCAGCCATACTCTTTTTTCGGAGGTGTTTATACTGGGTATGTTCTTGCTTCCATAACCCTCCAAACGCTGACATGGATTACAGGATCTTTAACGTGCGTATTTGATCATCTGCTTGCGTGTACACACGAAGGGGGTTCAGGTACAAGTAGGTCTACACGTGTTGACCTGGGATATCGAAAAAATCCAACCTTTACCCACCAGGCGCCGTTACCGAGATTCTAACCCGGTACCCTCAGATTGAAAGTTCAACGCTTTAACCACTCGTCTGTTGCACCTGTCGGATCACAGACCAATTCGAGCAGTCCTGAAACTCCGCATTGCATCCACCCAACGAAGTAGCACAATGTTACATTCGCTCTGGAATTATGCGCAGTTTCAATGTCAAATGCTTTAACCACTCGGCTATTGTGCCCATCTTTGGGCCGTTTTGTGGAGGTGAGTCTGACGCTGAGTCTCCAACATTTTGCCCTTGGTACAAACAGCAAAACTGTCAAAGGACAACAGCTGCTCAGAGCCCCAACGGGTAAAAGGTTAAAGGTACTGCAGCCTTTCACGGCCGCACGGGCTGTGAACTCATATTCGCTGTGTCTTGGGCTCATATTCACTGTGTCCTGGGCTCGGCACAGGAACGCGGGGCCCCATTCTCTCTTTCCACCACTTCACATTCCCCACTTGAAGTTAGAGTTACTCATTTACACTTGAGTGGAGTGAGGTGTTTTTCTTTGGTGTTAGTGTGTGGTGATGATGTCTTGTGTCGGTCTTTGATGTTGCTCTTTTGGTGTTGGTTTTTGATGCTGGTGTTTGGTGTTGGTCTTTTGATGTTAGTGTTCAACTTTGGTGTTGGTCTTTGACGTTGGTCTTTTGATGTTGGTGTTTGTCTTTGATGTTGGTGTTCAACTTTGGTGTTGGTCTTTGATGTTGGTGTTCTACTTTGATGTCGGTGTTCAACTTTGGTGTTTGTCTTTGATGTCGGTGTTCAACTTTGGTGTTTGTCTTTGATGTTGGTGTTCAACTTTGGTGTTTGTCTTTGATGTTAGTGTTCAACTTTGATGTTGGTCTTTGATGTTGGCGTTCTACTTTGATGTTGGTCTTTGATGTTAGTGTACTACTTTGATGTTGGTGTTCAACTTTGGTGTTTGTCTTTGATGTTGGTGTTCAACTTTGATGTTGGTCTTTGATGTTGGCGTTCTACTTTGATGTTGGTCTTTGATGTTGGTGTTCTACTTTGATGTTGGTCTTTGATGTTGGTGTTCTACTTTGATGTTGGTGTTCAACTTAGGTGTTGGTCTTTGATGTTGGTGTTCTACTTTGATGTTGGTCTTTGATGTTGGTGTTCTACTTTGATGTTGGTCTTTGATGCTGGTGTTCAACTTTGGTGTTTGTCTTTGATGTTGGTGTTCTACTTTGATGTTGGTCTTTGATGTTGGTGTTCTACTTTGATGTTGGTCTTTGATGTTGGTGTTCTACTTTGATGTTGGTCTTTGATGTTGGTGTTCAACTTAGGTGTTGGTCTTTGATGTTGGTGTTCTACTTTGATGTTGGTCTTTGATGTTGGTGTTCTACTTTGATGTTGGTCTTTGATGTTGGTGTTCTACTTTGGTGTTCTTCTTCAGTGTTGAGGGCCCACAATCAGACTTGATTATTCTGGCACCTATTTGATGTTTGTGTTCAACTTTGGTGCTGGTCTTTAATGTTGATCTTATGGTGTTGGTGTTCAACTTTGGTTTTGGTCTTTGATGTTTGGACTGATGTTGGTATTTTGGTGTTGTTATTGGATGTTGGTCTTTGGTGTTGTTATCTGATGTTTGTCTTTGGTGTTGGTATTCAAAGTTGGTCTTTGATGTTGGTGTTTGGCGTTGGTCTTTTGGTTTTTGTTGTTTTCGGTGATGGTGTTGGTCAGAGATGCTGATGCTGGGATTAGAATGCACTTCCACCAAATGAAAATAAAGGGCAGTCCTTTTTAATCTTATCTATTTATTCATTTATGTCAAGAAATAAAGTCTCAGGATGTGTTGTTTTGAATTCAACTTTTTCACATTCATCTGACCTTTGTTAGGAGATCTGGTTGGCCCAGAAAGTGCGTCATGACAGGGGTGAGGGAGGGAGGAGGGGGGGGGGGGGGGGGGGGGGGGGGATCGGGGGGGGGGGTTGGGGGGGGGGGGGGGGCGGGGACAAAGGCAATTGCAATAATGACGTTAAAAAATGTTGACAACGACCATAGTTATTATTATGGTCAACAGAAGACTGAAACACGGATCTTTCTCCTCACACCACAAACCGTAACCGGTTGGTCATCTCTTACTTTCGCAGTCCAAGGCCACAGATTGACCCGCTGTGCGGCTTTGTCTCGCGAAGAGTGAGAGTTAGTGTACTTGTTAATTGCTTAACTCACTCAGTACGGCCAGTCCTCTCTTCTCCTCCACACAGACCCCTCGGATGTCCAGTGGGTGTCTGAATGACCCAAACTTTAGCTTCCGTCGTCAGAATTGTGGTATTCTTTGTCAACATTCACCTCTTCAGTATAAGAGCCTTCCGCTTGCAATATTTTGATGATTGTAATTGGGGTGAAAGTCGTCTCTTTCACCGTTCGTATGGAAAGAGTTAACATTTGTGTTGTGTAAAGTTGTCTTGTGTTCTATTCTATTACTTTTTATCACAACATTTTTTTTTTTTTTTCCCAAAGTGAAATTCGTACTGATCTCTTCAGGAGAGAGGGGGCTGTTTGTTCCTCGTTGTTAAATCATTCAAAGGCTTGTTTTCTTTTACAACGTTCGTTTAAGTAATTTTTCTTAATTTATATTTCTATTTATTTCAAATTAATTATTTATTTCGCCTTTCATTCCAGCCTCCATCTTTCTTGCTTCTACCAACTCACCAGCCATTCAACCCCCCCCCCACCCCCTCCCCTTATCCTACCTTTTAAACGATAACATTCACATAGACTTTTTTCTCTCTTCTTTTTGTAAGTTATTGCGTGTGTGTGTGTGTGTGTGTGTGTGTGTGTGTGTGTGTGTGTGTGTGTGTGTGTCACTGTGTGTGTGTTGATACTTGCGATCAGCAAGTATCCATTATCATTATTATTATTATCATTATTCATTATCATCATCATTATTAGATGTGAAAATCAATACTAAAAAAAAAAAAAAAAAAAAAGTCCACAATCACCAGCACGTGTGACGGGACATTAAAGAAAGAAAAAAATATTTAAAAAAAAAATAAGAAGAAGAAGAAGATTCAAACTCCAACACGAACAACAAGAACCTGAAAACAAACAATCAACATAACAGAGACCGCCATCATCCAGCTACCGCCACCCGCATCAATGTCAGTCATTGTATTCTGATTGATGCAGAAGGAAAGGAGAAAAGGGAGTGGTTTCTATCTGTTGTGCTTTCTCACTTTCTCTCTCTCTCTCTCTCTCTCTCTCTCTCACACACACACACTATATATATATATATATATATAATTATACAAATACATCTCTCTCTCTCTCTCTCTCTCTCTCTCTCTCTGTATATAGAAAGAAGGGCGCAATAGCCGAATGGTTAAAGCGTTGGACTGTCAATCTGAGGGTCCGGGGTTTGAATCTCGGTGACGGCGCCCGGTGGGTAAAGGGTGGAGATTTTTACGATCTCCCAGGTCAACATATGTGCAGACCTGCCAGTGCCTGAACCCCCTTCGTGTGTATACGCACGCAGAAGATCGAATACGCACGTTAAAGATCCTGTTATCCATGTCAGCGTTCGGTGGGTTATGGAAACAAGAACATACCCAGCATGCACACCCCCGAAAACGGAGTATGGCTGCCTACATGGTGGGGTAAATAAACAAAAACGGTCATACACGTAAAATGTTAAATGTTTGTCTGAGTGTGTATGTGTGCGTGCCTGAAATATGATTGAATGACACAGGAAACGAATGATGAGCGCCCAATGGCAGCCGTCAGTCGGCTCTACCCAGGTAGGCAGCCTATTGTGCAAAGTGACCCCGTGTTTGTAAAGCGCTTAGACCTTGGTCCCCGACCGAGGATAGGCGCTGTATAAGTATCCATATCAATATCAAAGGTCACTTGGCTGCAAGGGAAAATGGGTTTATGATGTCATTACTATGCCTGTCCTTAATGTTTATAAATACCTTGCGATACTATTCTCTGCTCGTTGGAGTTTTGTAGCTGCCTGCAGAGATCTATCCAGCGGAGCGAAGAATGACCTTGTTGTCTTTTATGAAGCAATTGTTCTCGCTGAATAATAACTCGCTGGAACTCTTTATCAAAATTGTTGACTCTCAGATACAACCTATGGTACAATACGGCTCAGAATTGTGGGGACTTGATAGGAATGCTGCCATGTATTGCGAATCTGTTCACTTATTTGGTCTTAAAAGTTTTTAGGGGTTGAAATGAGAACACCAAATGATTAAGTTTATGGAGAAACCGATAGATAACCAATTTATGTAAATTCTGCTGTGAAATGCATTGGTTAAAATTACTGAAAATGAATATTCATAGACTGCCGCGCAAATCTTACAATATGTTATATGATTTAGACCAAAGAGGCAAACGACATTGGGTGTCAAATGTACGAATGTGTTTGGATGAACTTGGATTTGGGTATGCATGGGAGTAACAAGGAGTTGGTGATGAAAATAGATTTGTGCAAATGTTTCGCCAAAGACTGATAGACTGTAGATGGCAAGAGTGGGAAAGCCACATTCATTCAAGTGAAAGGTTTTGTATGTGTAGAATATATATGTTTAATCTTACAGTGAAGAGATACCTTTTGTGTAACGTGAACAGACACCTGCGATGTGCTCTGACCAGATTCAGACTTGGTATTTCTGATATAAAAGTACACAGATATCGTTATAAAATCGTGAATAATTCAGAATTATTATGTCCTCTGTGCAAGGAATCCAGAGAGGATGAAGTTCATTTTGTTTTGAAGTGCCCTGCCCTAACAGACTTTCGAGTTAAATCTACCCCGAAGAAATATCATACATATCCATGTCTGTTTAGATTATGTTTATTGATGTCATCGACTGATAATGAAACAACGTGCAGTCTAAGTTTATATTTATTTGGAGCACTTTAGCTGAGAGAACCACTAGTATCCTAATTGGTTATGCTTATTGTGTTCACATAGTTGTAGTGACGCATGTTAAAATCTGTTATCGACCCCTGTTCATATGGGGCTATGGCAATTAAATGAATAAATCACCTGAATCTCTCTCTCTCTATATATATATATATGTGTGTGTGTGTGTGTGTGTGTGTGTGTGTGTGTGTGTGTGTGTGTGTGTGTGTGGTTCTAATTTAAAGGAACCAAATTTCTTTATTATGTCAATCCTCCATCCGTTTAATTCTTATTGTTAGCATTTCTTAATTCTTTTTGTTTATGCTTGTTTACACACACTCTCTCTCTCCCTCCCTCCCTCTCTCAGCAAAAAGCGACAGTTAATTCTCTCTCTCTCTCTCTCTCTCCCCCCCCCCTCTCTCTCTCTCTCTCTTACCTCAGATCTGTGTCTGAGGATGATGATGATCCTGTTGCGATGGGGGTCCCTTTAGGTTTGAAGAGACTTAAGCTGCAGAGCTGAACTGCACACTTCCTTTCACAGCCATCAAACAGGCCTGGGAGAAACGGACCCTGTAGTGTTCTTCTTCTTTCTGTTACACGACCAACATCGACTTGCCGATGACTCTGTCGTGGTTCATGTATGCTGGGTATTTTCGTGTCTCCATAACCCACCGAACACTGACATAGGTTACAGGATCTTTAACGTGCGTATTTGATCTTCTGCGTGCGTATACACACGAAGGGGGTTCAGGCACTAGCAGGTCTGCACATATGTTGACCTGGGAGATCGTAAAAATCTCCAACCTTTACCCACCAGGCACCGTCACCGTGATTCGAACCCGGGACCCTCAGATTGAAAGTCCAACGTCAAAACCACTCGGCTATTGCGCCCGTGTTAGTCAGGAAAAAGACGCATGCGTGAAGTTTAGAACATTTGTGTGTGTGTGTGTGTGTGTGTGTGTGTGTGTGTGTGTGTGTGGTGCAGCCTTCTCGTCTGAGTCCATAGGACACTCAGGTCTGGGTAGGGGGTAGGTACCGACCATAAGCTCCCCTCAAAAATGATTTTGTCTGTCTTCAAGGAGATTTGGTGGTTGGCATAGCAAGGCTGCCTGTAATGGTTCTTGTCTTAGGTTGACATCTAAGCTTGTTACGTCTTGTTATGTACACATAATTCATGATTTCCGTGTATTGTTTATGTGTTTTACACCACGAATGAATCTCTCTTGTTGAGATGATAAAGTGTTCTGTATTCTGTGCATATTCGGATACATACACTGAATCTTTTTTCTTTTCTTTTGTTTTTCTTTGATGACGCGTTTTCAAAATAATGCAGATATTCACTGTGTTTGAGTAATGTTATGCCAACCTAAACACCTTTTCGTTTCCTGTCTAAATTTGCTGCCGCTCAGTAAATACAGATAAAAGTTGGACGAACTGGCTGCGTACCACATCAATAGAGTGACAGTCTCTGTCAGGTTCAGGACAGCACTGAAGTATTCGTCATCGAATTCAGCATCCGGCGTCCTTACGTAAGCGTCAAAAATACAGATCGGGAGCGTGAGAAGCACGAACGCTGTTGACGTCAGAATCAGAGTCACCGTCATGGGATACACCTTGGTCATCTCTGATGACGTCTTCTTATTGAACGCCCTCTTCATTCTTCGAGAAATTCTGATGGACTTCACCACCTGTGCGATAAGGATCGAGTTCCCAATCAGAAGCAAAAGAAAAGGAATCACGGATACCAACAACAGGTCGAGAAAGGTAAATATGTATATAAAGTATGCGAACTTGTTCCGGGATCGACATTCACTGTCTTGGGGCCAGTAAGAAAACGTAAAGAGGAAGTGAAGATTGAAGAGACAGGCAACGATCACAACGGCGGCAATGATGACCTTCCCCCTCCTCACGGTGCACAGAACCCCGACACGGTGCGGTAAGACCACTGACGTCACTCGCTGATACGTCATCGACACCAGGAACCACGCTGACGTCTCTGAAGTTAAGTAGAACACAAAATAGGTCACCGTGCACAACAGGTCGAACCGAAAAAAGGACGGAGGCCAGGAGAACACTGTGTCCACCCAGTACCACAACATGGACGTCAGCAGACACTGGTCAGACACGGCCAGAGCAGTGAAGTACAAAGACAAACAAGCAGTGGACTGTGAAGCCCGCATCCCTCGCATCACCACCACTATCATCACATTGCCGAACGTCCCGAAGGCCAGAAGAACAGGAGGCACTGTGTACCACAGCAAGAGTGTGATGGCGTTGAGAAGAGAGGTCGTTGAACCAGAAACTGTCAAGGTGCTGTTGTCTGAAAGTTTGGTGGAGTCGTTCTGATTATCAAAGCTACGATACGCTGACATGTCGACAATGCTCGTCGAAAGAGAAACGTGTGGTTGCGAAAGTTCTTTTACATTCGATATACTTTTAACTCGACGAGTGTGTTGCTATTATCTACGCAGGGCTGACATGAAACGCCACAGCACTAAACATCATTACCAACTTTGCGGCACTTTTTGACTATTATTTTACACAAAAGTTAGATTATTTTAAACAATCTGTATGTGAGATGGAAGAACCCCCCCCCCCCCCCCCCCCCCCCCCCCAAAAAAAAAGCAAACAAACAAAACAACACACATACGCACGCACGCACGCACGCGCGAGCACACACACACACACACACACACACACACACACACACACATCCACAAAGCGCCTCGGAGTTTTTGCTCTAACAGACACTTTGCGATGATATTTCACTGCGCGCGCGCACACGCTCATACACACACGCGTGCTCACACACACACACACACACACACATGCACGCACGCATGCACGTAAAAACACACACACACTCACGCGCGCGCGCGCGCTCACACACACACACACACACACACACACAAAGTCTTCTGCAACCAGATTGGAAACAACAGCTAAGGCATTCGATCCGAACATTAATTGGTGCTGTGGACCTACAGGCAATATATACATTTTTTCTTGCATTTCCACAATCACTGATGAAGAAACCACACCCAGTTAAGATATTAAATGGGAAATTAAATTTGCACTGCTTTGCAACCGTTGACGTACAAAGTTATGTCAACTCCCTGTGTTTATTATTTGTGCGCGCGCGCGCGCACACACACACACACATTTAATTTGCACTGTTTTGAAACCGTTGACTTACAGAGTTATGTCAACTCCCTGTCTTTGTTATTTGTGCGCACACACACACACACACACACACACACACACACACACACAATTTAATTTGCACTGTTTTGAAACCGTTGACTTACAGAGTTATGTCAACTCCCTGTCTTTGTTATTTGTGCGCACACACACACACACACACACACACACACACACATGCACACATGTATATGTATATAGGTTACATCTACATGTCTTTGTAACAATCTTGTAGTTTACGTCTTTCCATAATGAGTGGGGATTTTTTGACGGAAAGTAGTAGGACTGGAGTGCGTGTGTGACTCTGTGTGTGTGTGTGTGTGTGTGTGTGTGTGTGTGTATGCTTTTATGTCTGTGTACATGTACGCATGCTCGCGCGAGTGTGCTTGTGCGTGAGCGTGTATGTGATTATGTGTGTGTGTGTGTGTGTGTGTATGCGCGTGTGTGTATGAGCGTGTGCAGCATGCACTTGGCGCACTGAAAAAGAACCCATGGCAACGAGAGTGTTGTCCTCTGGCGAAATTACGTAAAATGAAATCCACTTTCATAGGTACACAAATATGTAAGCATGCACTCAAGGCCTGACTAAGCGCGTTGGGTTATGCTGCTGGTCAGGCATCTGCTCAGCAGATGTGGTGTGGCGTGTATGGATTTGTCCGAACGCAGTGACGCCTCCTTGAGAAAGTGAAACTGAAACTGAAGTATGCGAGCACGTGTGTGTGTGCGCGCGTGTATGTGTATGTAGGAATGTGTGTGAAACCCATATTTTGGGACAGTATTGTTTTCTGTTATTCTGATGAAAACGTTCGTTGATGGGTGTTAACGACGCTGCTTTGGATGTTCGTTTCAGGTTTGAGTCTGACTGACAATGTTCTACTTATCGCTTCCTTTGACAACATATCTCGGCGTTAGCCTGGCCATGGACACATATGTTACTGGTCAAGAACACTGAGCAAACTCCTAAAAAAAAAAAAAAATAAAAATAAAAAAAGAAGAAGAAGAAGAATTCCTTTTCACCGCCAATATGGCATTTCCAACATCAGCCAGGTAGAATACCTGTGTTGCTGAAATGCGACCAGATTTTGGGTCGGCCGTTCACAAAACCTGCTGCTCTTAATTTTCGGTGGTGGTAGCATAGGCCATATCTCGTTCACATCACAGGGGGGTGGAATCCCCAGCTATTCTCAGACCTTTTTTGTTTTTTCTGTGTTTCTGGCACCATGTAGTTTTTCACTCTAAACTGACTGGCAGTGAAAGGGTATCCCTGAAGCGAATGATCCTCAGCTGTGTGTGTGTGTGTGTGTGTGTGTGTGTGTGTGTGTGTGGTCCCATTCTTCGCATTTGAGCTCATGACACAATCAGATCTGGTCAGAAAACCACCACCACCACCTTCTCAATACTACCTGGGGCTCGAACTCGTGTCCTATAATTGCCAGTATGCGATGATAACCACTTCGTCACGGCGGCTGTGTGGACTCGGGTGTTGCGTTGCGTTGTGTTGCGTTGTGTTCCGTTTTATTGTGTTGTGTTGTGCTGTATTACGCTGCTGGTCAGGCATCTGCTTGGCAGATGTGGTGTAGCGTATATGGATTTGTCCGAACGCAGTGACGCCTCCTTGAGCTACTGAAACTGAAACTGTATCAATGTGTTGTATTGCATTGCATTGCATTGTATTGTACATTTTATCTAAATCATTGATTGAAATGTATTGTGTTGCTTTGCATTTGATTGCATGCTTTACTTATTCATTTGTTTATTTATTTATTCTTTCTTTTATTTATCCATTTATCTGTTTATTAATTCATTTCTGTCATTCTTTCTTCATTCAATCATTTATTTCTCTATCAAAATGTTATTTATTTTTTTTCACTTTTTCCCACAAGGCCTGACAATGCGCGTTGAGTTGAGCTGTTGGTCAGGCATCTGCTCAGCAGATGTGGTGTAGCTTGTATGGATACTCGCGCGAGTGTGTATACTCGAACGCAGTGACGCCTCTTTGGGCATCTGAACTGAACAGAACAGAATTGCATTGCATTGCATTGTATTGCATTGCCTTGTATTATATTGTATTACATTGCATTGCATTGCCTTGCCTTGTATTGTAATGCATTACATTGTCTTGTATTGTATTACTTTTTTTGTCACAACAAGTTTCTTTGTGTAGAATTACGGTCTTTTTAATTACGGTCTATGTAGAATTACGGTAGAATTACGGGTCTCTCACCTTTGACAATGCATTGATGAGATGCTGCACCACGCGTTTCTTTTGTCTTCATGTGTCTTTCTTTTCCTATTCAAGAAGATTTCCTTCACAACTTTGGCGCGGACAGCCCTTTTGGTCAGTCGCCGTGGCTTCTTTTACGTGCACTTCGGTTATATCGTCTCATTGGAGTGACTAGCA
>NC_134889.1:33303367-33318367 GCF_041734735.1 Babylonia areolata
GTTGCATTGCGTTGCGTTGCGTTGCGTTGCGTTGCATTGTATTATATTTTATTGTATTGTATTGCATTGTATCATATCGTACCTTATCGTATCGTGTCGCATCGCATTGTCATACAATACCATACAATGCGACGCTGCTATGAATAGATTTATAGGAATATTTTCGCCTGTTTGAAGCTTTTGAATGATTATAAGTTGTTGTTTTTGTTGTTGTTGTTGTTTTTTCATTTGATTTTCCTGATGCGGTCCTTGTTGTCACCAAGACTGAGCACTCAGCTTTGTATGGGCAACTCTAGAGTATGATAATAAGCCCACTGTGATAGAATTATATCAAGCTGCTTTGGTGATGCACTCAAAAGGCTATTTCTCCCCACCTCCGCACTTTACATTGGCTCCCCATTGAAGCCAGAATTAAATACAAAGTTGCATGTCTCTGCTATTCTGCTTTCCACTCCGCAGGACCTACATATCTTTCTGACCTTATCAGTGTTTACACTCCCGCAAGAATTCTCAGCTCTTCCTCTGACTGTTACGTCTTTTGAAACTTCCTGTGACTGTTACCTTTTGAAACTTCCTCGTGTCAATAAAAAATTTAAAAAAAAAAAAAAAAAAAAAAAAAAAAATAAAATCCCTATGGTAAACGTTCTTTCTTCCTTGCTGCTCCTCATATCTGGAAAAACCTTGATAAAGAGTGGTCATGAACGATTTATGTAATTTATTTTTTCTTTCTATTAAAGCACCCTGAGCTCTTAGAGAGAAGGGGCACTATATAATGTACATTTTTACTGTTATTGTTATTATTATCATTATTATTTGATGAATATATAGAAATTACCACTGTCTGTAACTATTTTAATTCTAACAACTGTGTTATTAGGATGCATTATGAAAATACTCATCTTCATCTATTACACACAGTTACTAGTTAAAATCCAAGCATGTATTGTTATGATGCTTTATAAAGATCATCATCCTCATCTACTCATTTATTGTGCCGACAAGAGACTCCAAGAACTCCAAACATTGCATAGAACGTGTTATCAAAAAGTGTTATAGAGACTTTTTTGAATTTAATAATGGCAGTTCTGAGATGCGCTGTATTAGGATGAATTCACTACTGACAGAGATCAATGCACTGTGTTAAAGTGACATTCATATGTTATGTGACAATGCCCACATCGCATAGTGTTGGGCTAGACTTTGATTGTAGTACAGAGTGTCTTGCCCAAGTTACACCCCCACGCCCCCTCCCCGTCCCCCCGCCTCTCTTGGCCAAAAGGACATTTTGGACAGTTGGGGTTGGGGTGGTCTCCACAGGCCAGCTAGCCTCCCAGGCTGCAGCACAAAGAGCCAAGGCAATCTTGCCTCCTAGAAGTTTGATAGTCAGTCCTCCACAAAAGATTAACGTGTACATGAATTCCCATTGCAGTGGAGAAACCACTTGTCACACAGCTTTCTCTTTGCTGTTATCCTAGCTGTCAATCTCTGATATTAGCCGAACACGCAGTCTGACAAAAAGCTGAGACCGACACTGCAACAGGAAAGCTGACAATCACAAAAGTTAACAGAACAACACGTTCCCAGAAAACAAACATCGAACTGAAGGCCATGCAAGCTGCAAGCCACGCGCGCTCAGCACCCTCCTGAACGACAGCGAGACGTGGTGGACTGCTCATTGCAGACAGGAGAAGCTGAGCTCTTCTACCTGCACGGACTGGGACACAGGGCCTGAAATTTGTCCTATTTGCGTTTGGGATAAATGCCCACTCACTTCTGCCATGTATCCTATTTGCGTTTGGGATAAATGCCCACTCAGTTATGCAATGTATCCTATTTGCGTTTGGGATAAATGCCCGCTCAATTTTGGCATGTATCATATTTGCGCTTGGGATAAATGCCTACTCGTTTATGCCATGTATCCTATTTGCATTTTGGTTAATGCCCACTCACTTTTGGCATGTATCCTATTTGCGTTTAGGATAAATGCCCACTCGCTTCTGCCATGTATCCTATATGCGTTTAGGATGAATGCCCACAAGCTTCTGCCATGTATCCTATATGCGTTTAGGATGAATGCCCACAAGCTTCTGCCATGTATCCTATATGCGTTTAGGATGAATGCCCACAAGCTTCTGCCATGTATCCTATTTGCGTGTGGGATAAATGCCCACTCAGTTATGCAATGTATCCTATTTGCGTTTGGGATAAATGCCCGCTCAATTTTGGCATGTATCATATTTGCGCTTGGGATAAATGCCTACTCGTTTATGCCATGTATCCTATTTGCATTTTGGTTAATGCCCACTCACTTTTGGCATGTATCCTATTTGCGTTTAGGATAAATGCCCACTCGCTTCTGCCATGTATCCTATATGCGTTTAGGATGAATGCCCACAAGCTTCTGCCATGTATCCTATATGCGTTTAGGATGAATGCCCACAAGCTTCTGCCATGTATCCTATATGCGTTTAGGATGAATGCCCACAAGCTTCTGCCATGTATCCTATTTGCGTTTGGGATAAATGCCCGCTCGTTTCTGCCATGTATCCTATTTGCGTTGAGATAAATGCCCGCTCGTTTCTGCCATGTATCCTATTTGCGTTGAGATAAATGCCCACCCACTTATGCCATGTATCCTATTTGCGTTGGGATAGATGCCCACTCGTTTCTGCCATGTATCCTATTTGCTTTTGGGAGAAGTACCCACTCACTTTTGGCATGTATCCTATTTGCGATTGGGATAAATGCCCACTCACTTATGGCATGTATGCATTATACAATGTTGTATTTTTTCTGTTCTTGATCAAAATGTACGTCTTACATATTTATTAATTTTCTTTTCTTTTCTTGCTCAAAATTACGTCATATATATATCTTAACCAAACATTTGGTGTGGTCATTGTAAACATTGAAAATGAATACATTACCAATACTAATTAGTTATTTTTACATTTGTATAAGTTACATGGAATATGTAACATTTTCATGTGCCCCCACGGGGGATGGGGGGTGGGGGGTGTTCCTGAAGTAAACACGTCTTGTCTTGTCTGGTCTTGCCTTGTCTTGTCTTGGTACACCGTGACAAGACAGCCTCCTGACAGCAAGCGTCAGGGCTTGGTGGGAAAGTTTGCTCTGTGTTAAGAATCTTCCCCAGTCAACGCTAATTCCAAAGACAAATGAAAAATCTTAACAACGAGCAAACGTGGAGCTGCTAGGATTGTTTATGAAACCTGGCCCAGGCCTTCCAGATGATGATAAGTTACGAAATTGGAGAGTTATTATCAGGGACAATTAAAATGAACAATTACGATAATAGACAGGTATGACCATGTATAGTTATGATAATGGGCTTTTATGATAATGGACAGGTATGATAATCGAAAGTTGCAAACTACATGTTTTCCATGGAATGCCGCGTTGTGTTACACTCAGAAGACGGTTTTAAGGTTCAATGACCACTGGTTTTTATATCATATCATGTCATATCAAGTGTCACGGCTAGTAGGCTTTATCAGCCTTTTGACTGATCAATTAGGACTTTTTTCTTTTTTTATACTTTATATAAAAGTGCGCAATTACCAATGTCATGGCTAGCTTCCTATGGAGAAATTAACTTGGAATCCACAATCCTTCCAGTGTTTATCTAATAAATTCTTAAAACTGTTAAGTGTTCCTGCAGTGACAATGTTACTGGGCAGATTATTCCAGAAGTTAACAACCCTGTTATTAAAAAAGTGTGAAAAAAGTTTGATTCGGTAAATGTCTTCATTAGTTTTAGTGGGTGTCCCCTGGTATGGTTACTGTCCTTCAGAGTGAAAAGATTTTGTGTGGTGCTCTCATCATAATGTCCCTGTAGTGTCTTATGTCTCTCAATCATATCACCCCTTAACCTGCCATATTCCAGGCTTGGGACTTTCAAACCAGTTAGTCTCTCTTCATAGGACATACTATAATTTGTTTGGTAAATCTTCTCTGTACATTTTCAATCAAATCAATATGTTTTCTAAGGCAAGGGGACCACATTACAACATTCCAGTATTGGTCTTACTTATGATTTGAATAATGGCACCATGACATCTTTATTTTTTATACTGGATAAAATGGATGATCATGCCTGCTATTCTTTTTCTTTCTTTTTTCTTTTTTTTTAGCATTAATCTGCTGTTCAAAAGTTAAATCTTTATCCACCAAAATTCCCATATCCTTTTCTAACTCAGTTTCTTCTATATCATCAGAGTTGATAATTATGATGTGTGTATTTTGGGTTATCTTTACCAATATGAAGTACAAATTAATGATGAAGTATGTACTTCTTAGACAACTGTGACGTAGCAAAGTAGCGGGCCGTAATGTATTGATTAACAGTAAGAGGTAAACTAAAATAAATTTGGTAAGCTTAAAAGTCGACTTACATGAGATAAAAGATGCAACATGTCCAGCCACAAGCTCTTCTTCAGGCAAACGCTTCTTTATCATGACGCGAAATCAAAATGACGTCACCAGACGAGACGTCATCATCAGGTTTGTGAGTGTGTCCCAGCTATGCTTGGAAGACCACTGCCGTCACTCTTTGGTGTTGAGTCCAGTTGGGGAGAAGGAACCAAGGTATTGGTTAACAGCAAGTGTGGTTTTATGTATATACATTTCCAGTGGGATTATATAACTTCCAACGAATATGGAAGTTCATAATCCGATACTCATCAGGCCTGCAATTTATGAATCAGATAATTTTATCACGCGAAAAAACATGTTTAAAACGAGAGAAAAACGGAGCGGTTGGGTTATGTGTGTGTGTGTCGGTATCTAATGTTTTCAATCCACCGCGAATACCAAGACATGTTGAGAAGAATGATGGTATTGTATCATGTTATGTTACAACGCCAGGCGTCACCCAGTCAAAACACAGTTATGACGTTCATCAGGATACGTCGTCCTTTCATACATTGTTTTGTACAGTGTTGCAACACAATGATGTATCCTGTTTGGTGTTTGTGACGTGCTACGACTTGGCTAGCTGGCCTTTGGGAACCATCCCAACGCCGACTGTCCTAAAACCCTCTTGGCCGAGAGAGTGGGGATGTACTTGGGCAAGACACTCTCCACTATAATAAATTCTAGCCCAAATAGTAGGAACAGCAGTTGCCTCCTCTGCTGTTCTGATGGTCATAGTCGGACACGACTGACTATCATATATACTTGACAGGGCGGTATGTAGGGCCCGCTCTCATCATTCATCATGGCCTCAACCAGGCCCGAGATACAGACACTTGCAGTGTTGGCCAGGAAGTCTAAGCAACACTCTGAGAGACGCTCGATCCGTCTTGTGGATGACCTCCGACTGTGTAATCCCAGTCTTCCCATCAATTTTGAGCACATAGCGCACTCAACTTGGTAGCAGCAGACAAAGGGCCAAGAAAAATCCCGCTTCTGTTGGGGCTCAAACCCGCGTCCTTCCTGTCATCAGTCCGTGACGCTAACCACTTCGCCACCGCGGCTGGCCACATGCTACGATATATTACCGCACAAATATGCATCATTCACGCATGGAACAGAAACGATTTTCAACAACAGTGATTATAACTACAACGACTCAGCGTTTAAAGTATACGACAGTGACGGTGTTTTGGGAGGGGGGAGTGGGGGTAGGGGTGACATGTCGTCACAACATTGTCAAAACAATGTTGCAATTCACTCCGAAGTGACACAGCGGCAGTGCAGGGTCTCCTCTGGCGTGTGGACTTCTGGCGACCTGACATTAATAGTTCCCCGCGAATCGCCGACGCAGGAACTGTGGCAGACGAACCCGAATGTGGCTGTGTATGGGGGTGGGGGTTGGGATGGGGGGTGACTCGAAATGAGCAGCAATAGAAGTAATGCCGCTAAAACGGTGCAGATGGTGAGGCAGGAAAAAAAAATCACTCGCAGACGAACGTCACAGAGAACAGTCCAATACTCATCATGCAGGTGTGTGTGTGTGTGTGTGTCTGTGTTTGTGTCTGTGTGTGTGCTTGCTTTCGCATGTATGTGACACATTGAAGAGCACACCCATAATCATGGTTCCACAACTGATTTAATGACAAATGTTTTGCGCGTTATCCAGTCCCCAGTTTATTCTTGATTCGAGTGAGAAACAGATAGATAAAATTCAATTAATCAATCAAGCAAACAAAAATCTGTCATTGAAACTTTGTACGTAACGGTTTCCGTTTCATCATCTGAACACTTTTGCAGCATTTTCTGAAATCAGCTAGCTTAGCATCGGTAGTGTGTGTGTGTGTGTGTGTGTGTGTGTGTGTGTGTGTGTGTATCCGTAGATCTCTCTCTCTCTCTTTCTCTCTCTATAACACACACACACACACACACACGCACACACACACACACACATATATATATATATATACATATATATGTATATATATATACATATATATATATATGTATATCAGTATATTAGTATATATCATATATCAGTAGATATATATCAGTTCATCACTCTCCCTCACTTCGCCTTCCTGTTGAACAGCGTCCAGAACGTGGCCCTGTAGCGAGACCCCATGACGTAGTATATGAAAATGTTGAAGGAAGAGTTGACGAAGTAGAAGCCCACCAACACCCGCAGCGTGGTGAAATAGAAGTTGTAGTGCCGCCCCCCTGGCCGCATCTCAGGCATGAAGAGACAGGCGACACGGAACGTACAGGCTGGAGAGGTGCAGAGGATGAAGAACACAGAGCTGCCTATCAGCATCTTGGTCAGAGCCACCTCTTTGGGAGACAGCGACGTGGACGTCTCGGAACGCCACGCAGTGATCCGTCGAAGCTTAGTCGTGGTGACGGTGGTCGTGGCGATCACCACCACCATCATGCCCCCTGGTATACCGGCCCCGAAAACTACGCTCTCCACCAGGTCGATGAGTTGTTTGTGAGCTTTGTAGAACTCCACGCCCGTCACCATCATGAACTCTGCGTCAGGCACAGGATCGTACACACACACGATCCTGTACTGGTAGACGAGGAAGAAGAGAACAAACACACACACGGTGATAGCCGCGATGATGACGGCCATGGTTCTGGTTCGCAGCAAGGTCTGGTACTTCAGAGGTCTGAGGACGCAGTAACATCTCTCGCAGGCGATGATGGCGGACAGGACGCAGGAAACGAACCCGGAGCCGAGAAACACGTTGAGGTGGTTGTTGGTCATGAACTCGTTGGCCGGAGACCTCATCACCTGCCCGCTCAACTGCAGGTAAATGTTCTCGGCGTAGATCAGCAAGGCGGAGGTGAGGTACACGCCGTCAAACAGAGCCAGCATGAAGAGGCAGAGGTTGACACGATCCTGAATACCTTGTTTGTAGAACACCGCCATGTTGATGACGTTGGCTGGTCCCCCGACGAGAAACGACACCGCCAGTACGATGTTTTTTATTCGCATCGCCAGAGCTGCTATGTCCTGGGTCACGATGTTGTCAGGGTTGTCCCATGGTAAAGGGTCTGTCTCATTGAACCTGATCTGGATGCATGTTTTGGTCAGCGTCATGTTCTGAGCAATGTTGTGTGTTGACGAAGAGTTCTGAAGGGTTGTATCGTTTTCCATTCTCCTGAACTGAAAAAAAAAAAGTAATTCAAAGTCGCATCATCAAGATCCACAAAAGGTATTTAAAATCGCATCATCAAGACTGACAAAAAGGTAATTAAAAATCGCATCATCAAGGCTGAAAAAAAGGCAATGAAAATCGCATCATTAACACTGACGAAAGGTAATTAAAATCGTATTATCAAGTCTGAAAAAAAACAATGAAAATTGCATCATTAAGACTGACGAAGGGTAATTCAAAATGACATCATCAAGTCTGAAAAAAGGCAATGAAAATTACACATTAAGACGACGAAAGGTAAATCAAAATCGCATCATTAAGTCTGAAAAGAGGCAGTGAAAATTGCATCATCAAGACTGACGAAAGGTAATTAAAAATCGCATCATCAAGTCTGAAAAAAAGGCAATGAAAATTGCAACAAGACTGACGAAAAGTAATTAAAAATAGCATTATCAAGTCTGAAAAAAAACAATGAAAATTGCATCATTAAGACTGACGAAGGGTAATTCAAAATGACATCATCAAGTCTGAAAAAAGGCAATGAAAACTGAATCATTAAGACTGACGAAGGGTAATTCAAAATGGCATCATCAAGTCTCAAAAAGGCAATGAAAATTGCATCATTAAGACTGACGAAAGGTGATTAAAATTCGCATCATCAAGTCTATAAAAAGAGGCAGTGAAAATCGCATCATTAAGACTGACGAAAGGTGATTAAAATTCGCATCATCAAGTCTATAAAAAGGCAATGGAAATTGCATCATTAAGACTGACTAAGGGTAATTCAAAATCGCATTATGAAGACGGAAAAAAAGGGTAATTCCAAATCGCACAATCAAGACAGAATAATGAAAATGGCATCATCAAATTTGACAAAAGGTTATTCTAAATCACATCATCAAGACTGATTTAAAAGTAAACAAGAGAGGCAAGGCCTTCAAGACTCACTTGTGATACACTTTTAAAAAAATCCAAGCTTTTTATGTATTGAGTATAATGCATTTACTGTTATATTTATATTTTTATATTCTCTAAACTTGGCGCTTTGATCTGATATTCGACCCAACACAAGATCTGTCATTATTTTCATTTTTTGTTCAAACAGGAACTTCTTTTGCTAAGCATGGAAGTTTTGTTTATTGCAAACGTTTTGGTGCGGACAATTAAACAAGGGAAATTACTCTGCTGGGGGACTTAGTTTGCTTTAAACTGATCTTTCTCATCTTAAACATTACATTTTGAAATTATACTCAATACATAAAAAGCTTGGATGTTTTTTTAAAAAGTGCATCACAAGTGAGTCTTGAAGGCCTTGCCTCTCTTGTTTCAAAATGTAATATTTAAGATGAGAAAGATCAGTTTAAAGCAAATTAAGTCCCCTAGCATTAATTAGAGTAATTTCCCGTTTTTACTATCTGCAAACCAAAACGTTTGCAAAATAAATAAAACTTCCATGCTTAGCAAAAGAAGTTCCTGTTTGAACAAAAAAATGATAATAGTGGCTGCTCTTGTTGTTGGGTCAGAATATCAGATCAAAGTGCCAAGTTTAGAGAATACAAAAAAAAATATGAATACAACAGTAAATGCAGTTTGCATATAATTAGGCTTCATTTTTTATTTTTTTGTGCCCATCCCAGAAGTGCAATATTGTTTTGAACAAGATGACTGGAAAGAACTGAATTTTTCCTATTTTTATGCCTAATTTGGTGTCGACTGACAAAGTATTTGCAGAGAAAATGTCAATGTTAAAGTTTACCACGGACACACAGACACACACACACACACACACACACACAGACAACCGAACACCGGGTTAAAACATACTCACTTTGTTTACACAAGTGAGTCAATAAAATGACACCATCAAAACTGACAAAAGGTTATTCTGTTATTCTAAATCGCTTCATCCAGACTGAATAAAAAGTAAGTAAAATGACATCATCAAAACTGACAAAAGGTTTTTCTTAATCGCATCATCAAGACTAAAAAGGGTAATTTATGATCTTCAGTTCGTCAAGACTGAACACCACCTGTATATCCTCCAGACGCTCACACTCTGAAAATGACAAGAAATGGCAAGAACTGATGATAATTATCTCCGTTTTCTTTCACGAATCACAACGTCGACTGATAGAGATATACTGATAATAATTATCTCCGTTTTCTTTCACAAATCACAACGTTGACTGATAGAGATATAATGATAATAATTATCTCCGTTTTCTTTCACGAATCACAACGTCGACTGATAGAGATATAATGATAATAATTATCTCCGTTTTCTTTCACAAATCACAACGTCGACTGATAGAGATATACTGATAATAATTATCTCCGTTTTCTTTCACAAATCACAGCGTTGACTGATAGAGATATACTGATGATAATTATCTCCGTTTTCATTCACAAATCACAATTTCGACTGATAGAGATATAATGATAATAATTATCTCCGTTTTCTTTCACAAATCACAACGTCGACTGATAGAGATATAATGATAATAATTATCTCCGTTTTCTTTCACAAATCACAACGTCGACTGATAGAGATATACTGATAATAATTATCTCCGTTTTCTTTCACAAATCACAACGTCGACTGATAGAGATATACTGATGATAATTATCTCCGTTTTCATTCACAAATCACAATTTCGACTGATAGAGATATAATGATAATAATTATCTCTGTTTTCTTTCACAAATCACAACGTCGACTGATAGAGATATACTGATAATAATTATCTCTGTTTTCTTTCACAAATCACAACGTCGACTGATAGAGATATACTGATAATAATTATCTCTGTTTTCTTTCACAAATCACAACGTCGACTGATTGAGATATCATGATAATAATTATCTCTGTTTTCTTTCACAAATCACAACGTTGGCTTATTGAGATATAATGATGATAATTATCTCCCTTTTCTTTCACAAATCACAACGTTGACTGATAGAGATATATACGAACATAACCATAAAAAGCTTTATATGTGTTAAACATGTGTGTGTTTATGTAAGTTTGTGCCTGTCTATGTGTGCGTATGTGTTAGGGTAGCTGTTAGATACACATGTATGTTAAAATGTATGTATGCAGTGTGTGTGTGTGTGTGTGTGTGTGCGCGCGCGCGCGTGTGTGTGTATGTGTAGTCACATTTTGGTGTGTGTATGTAACATAGATATAATGTTTTATGTTAACAAAAGCGTTTTTGTAAAGCACCTAGAGCAGATTTCTGGATAGTGTGCTATATAAGTATCCATTATTATTATTAAACATGAAGAGATGATTTGCTTCCTGCCGTTGATGACACGTCAATCAATCAGAAGCAGCGTGAAGCAAGCCAGTGAACTGAACTGTTGATGGCTTGGTTTTAGGAAACCTTTGATACAGGTATACTGAACTGAGGCTTGTTCAGTTTACCTGTTTCAAACACACACACACACACACACACACACACACACACACACACACACACACACACACACACACACACACACACACATGGAATGATGTGGAGTGATGGCCTAGAGGTAACGCGTCTGCCTAGGGAGCGAGAGAATCTGAGCGCACTCGTTCGAATCCCTGGCACAGTCGCCAGTATTTTTTCCACCTCCACTAGAACTTGAGTGGTGGTCTGGACGCTAGTCATTCGGATGAGACGACAAACCCAAAGACATCTGCGCCTAGATTTAATATATTAATTTATAATCGCATAACATGTATCATCCAATGTGCAGTGTCCAGTTTTTTTGTTTTTTTTTTTTTTTTTGTTTTTTAACTTGGGACTGAATACCAAGATTTTATACATATATGTATATATATTACAGGTATATAACGTTGAAGAAATTCAATCCACAGTGTCTGGTCTTGAAAGAGAACGCACCACATTGAATGTTTAACAAGGAATGGGGGGAGGGGGTGGGGGTGGGGGGATATCTGTCCTCCAAAGGAAGAAAGTCGCGGAACAGTGATATGATGACATGATATTTCAAACACTTACAGCAAAAAAAAAAAAGAACAATATCTTGCTCAATAATTGAATGTACAATAGAACGCACCAACACGGTCATCTATAAACCAGATGGAATATTTTGTATTGCATGACAGTATCCGTACTTGTTCGTTCCTTCGTTCATTCTTTTGTTTAACGTCATTTTACGTGAAGTGATATTAGACGAGGATAGGGGAAAAATCGAGAAAAGGGAAAAGTAACTGTTTACGCATGCGAGTATATAAATGTGCGTATGGGCGCGCGCGCGTGGGTGCGTGCTTCTGTGAGCGTGCCTCTGTGTGTGTGTGTGTGTGTGTGTGTGTGTGTGTGTGTGTGTGTGTGTGTGTGTGTGTGTCCAGTACGGTGTGTGAACAAGGCTTCTGCGTCTGGTCACAATTAATATGGGATTCCGCGCACTGGCTGAAAATTGTAGGCATGCCGTGTGTTGGCTCACAGTCACAGCCATCACGCTGAATGCCTGCAAATTCCAGACGACACGAAAAATGTCTGTTAAACATGGGTTGCCTATAGCGCGCGCGCGCGCGTACACACACACACACACACACACACACACACACACACACACACACACACACACACACAATCACGCACACACAGACTCTCTCTCTCTCTCTTAGTAGTTGGTTTACTTCGGTTATGTTTTTCCTTTCTGTTCCATTTGATCTTTTGTACCATTTTTGTTCTGATTTGTACCTACCATGTCACTAGAGCTTTACAGCTAATGACATTAAACATTTCAGTGTTCAGTGTTCAGTGTTCTCTCTCTCTCTCTCTCTCTCTCTCTCTCACACACACACACACACACACACACACACACACACACACACACACACACACACACACAGGGGCTTTGTTTCAAAACCATCCTCGAGCATTTATTTCTAATGCCTTAGACAGACATACCTGTATTGCAGGGTGAAATAGGTAAACTGAAAAATGAAGAAATGATCGGAGAAAAGTTTGTTGAAAGGTAAGTTCCAGAACCATAATGAAACAGTCTCTAGCATAGATCAACGACTGGAAGAGCTGATGGGTGGTAGTGGCCTAAAATAAGCGATACCTGTTCAAGGAAGGCTACGCCAATAACGCCAGAGAGAGAACTTACAACGGGGAGCGTCCCAAAGAACATACTCCATCACACACGGCAGAGCCGAGATAGCTTCGCTGCGTAATTCTTCACTGTCTCGTGAACAGTACTGGTGTGACTGTCACAAGAGCGCTACACGCCGGTTTCAGAGAACAAAAGAATTGCTTTGTGTATGAAAAGAATGACAACAACAACGACAACAACATTAACAATAATAATAATAAAATTAATGATAATAATAATAATGATTTTATATCAAAAACAACAACAATGATAATAAGAAGAAGAAGAAGAAGAAAAAGAAGAAATAATAAAAAATGATAATAATAATAATGCTGCTGATGATGATGATGACCATCATGATCATGATGATACTAACAACAATAATGAAATAATGATAATATTAATGATACTACTACAACTACTATTATTACTACTACTAACAACAAAAACAACAACAAAACAACAACAACTGTCATTGATTTAAGTTGCTTTAAGTTTTAACAAATTTCTTCTTTTTTTCTTCTTCTTCTTAAAACAATAAGTGAAATTTGATGGAGTTTGGGCGGCTTCTATTATATCTACATAAAAAAACAAAAACAAAAAAACAACCAAACTTTTGTCTGACACTAACAAACAAACAAACAAACAAAAGGACACACACACACACACACACACACACACACACACACACACACACAAAAGTGAAACTCGTCAGCAATGTCGTTTGTGGAACATTTATCACGGAGTCTTTCGTTTCTAGGTCAATTGTCGAAGCACCGTCTTCACTTTCACTTCACTTCACTTGTCCCTTAGTGTGCATGACCGATGGGGCACTACAGATAACCTGTCAACCCCCCTCCTCCATCCTTCTCTCTCTTTTCTGCTTCCCTAAGGCCCTCGCTCAGCCTCAGACCTATCCGTTCTGGGACGATTCTGGAAGCGCTGCCTATCAACTGGCAAAGCATTATTGGTCACAGCCGCCTGTTTGAGAAGGAACATAGATTATGAACCAGGGCTGGGTTGACTAAGCTAACTTTGCAGCACTAAGTCTGCTTAACGTTAAGCCGTGTTCCTAGGAACGTTCTTAACTTTAAGCAAACTTAGTGCTGCAAAGATCGTGTCACGCAACCCGGCCAAGGGCTAGGCAGACTGAGCAATCCCGGCAGCGATAAGTTTGCTTAGCGTTCATAATTTTCATAGTCCTATGATGGAATCAGGAGCAAGGTGGCAGAATGGTTAAGACGATTATCTGCCAATTCTAGTGTCCGTGAGTGTCTCTGGGTTCAAACCCCAGTCCCGACATTTCTCTCATGTTTGACTGGAAAACTGAACTAAGTGCAGTGATGGCCTAGAGGTAACGCGTCCGCCGAGGAAGCGAGAGAATCTGAGCGCGCTGGTTCGAATCACGGCTCAGCCGCCGATATTTTCTCCCCCTCCACTAGACCTTGAGTGGTGGTCTGGACGCTAGTCATTCGGATGAGACGATAAACCGAGGTCCAGTGTGTAGCATGCACTTAGCGCACGTAAAAGAACCCACGGCAATAAAAGGGTTGATCCTGGCAAAATTGTGTAGAAAAATCCACTTCGATATGAAAATAATTAAAACTGCACACAGGGAAAAAATACAAAAAAGGGTGGCGCTGTGGTGTAGTGACGTGCTCTCGCCGTGAAGAGCAGCCCGAATTTCACACAGAGAAATCTGTTGTGATAAAAAGAAATACAAATACAAATAGACGGAGCGTGTGGTTGACCGGATGAGACGATGAACCAAGGGCCCGTGTGCAGAACGACACACTTGTCGCACTGAAAAAACAAAGAACCCATGGTTGTTGTCCTCACACAAAATTCTGTAGAAAAAATCCACCCTGATAGGTGCACACACACACACACACACACACACACACACACAAACAACAAAACAAACAAAACAACCTACACATATTTTATTCAAGGCCTGACTGAGCGCGCTGGCTGGTAAGACAACTGCCTAGCAGATGTGGTGTAGCGTATACAGCTTTGCCCGAACGCAGTGACGCCTGCTCGAGAAACCGAAACTGAAAACATGGAATAAGCGTACAAGTAGGATAATTCTTTACGTTAACGCAAACTTAGAGTCGGTAAGATCGCTTTTGCAAACCATCCCACAATAAATAGTAAAGAGTGGTAACTCTCCATTCACAAGGTACACATCCTCAGTGCTGCTTACGCCACCGATTCAGCTAGGACACAGGTAAATAAAAGGTACATTGGAACAAACCCAGACACTTCCTCTAAAAAGGAAGCGCCGGGCCTGTCCTTATAC
>NC_134889.1:33325867-33343367 GCF_041734735.1 Babylonia areolata
GATAGGTGCACAAACATATATGCATGCACACAAGGCCTGACTAAGCGCGTTGGGTTAAGCTGTTGGTCAGGCATCTGCCTGGCAAATGTGGTGAAGCGTATATGGGTTTGTCCGAGCGCAGTGACGCCTTGTTGAGGGACTGAAACTCAGCTCAATGGTGAGGTTGGCGCTACCCGTGCTTCTGACCTGCGCCTGACGAACGCAATAGCCGAGTGGTTAAAGTGTTGGACTTTCAATCTGATGATCCCGGGTTCGAATCTCGGTAACGGCGTCTGGTGGGTAAAAGGTGGGGATTTTTCACATCCCCCAGGACAACATCATAATGTGCAGACCTGATAGTGCCTGAACCCCATTTGTGTGTATACACAAGCAGAAGATCAGAGACGCACGTTAAAGATTCTGTAATTCATGTCAGCGTTCGGTGGGTTATGGAAACAAGCACATACCCAGCATGCACCCCCCGAAAACGGAGTGTGGCTGCCTAAATGGTGGGGTAAATGAACAAAACGGTGATACACGTAAAATGTTTACATGTCTGTCTGAGTGTGTATCTCCGTGTAATCAAACCTGATTGAATGAAACAGGAAACGAATGACGAGTGCCCAAATGACAATTTGTATTTGTATTTGCATTTCCTTTTATCACAACAAATTTCTCTGTGTGAAATTCGGGCTGCTCTCCCCAGGGAGAGCGCGTCGCTACACTACAGCGCCACCCATTTTTTTGTATTTTTTCCTGCATACAGTTTTATTTGTTTTTCCTATCGATGTGGATTTTTCTACAGAATTTTGCCAGGAACAACCCTTTTGTTGCCATGGGTTCTTTTACGTGCGCTAAGTGCATGCTGCACACGGGACCTCAGTTTACCGTCTCATCCGAATGACTAGCGTCCAGACCACCACTCAAGGTCTAGTGGAAGGGGAGAAAATGATGGGTACAAGGTGGTTGTAGTCTGTGGTTAACAGCCAATGGAAAATGATGGGTACAAGCTGGTTGTAGTCTGTGGTTCACAACCAATGGAAAATGATGGGTACAAGGTGGTTGTAGTCTGTGGTTCACAGCCAATGGAAAATGATGGGTACAAGGTGGGATTGGTCCTAAGATCTGGTTCTTGACGGACGGACTTACTTATTATCCTAACCACTTACGTAATTAGACGTTCTCGCGTCAATGGACGCACGAGACAAAGTGTTCCGTTCTTGACAGTCCTCGGCCTGATTGCTGGTGTCACCTCATCGTCTGTCGACAAGTCTGAGGTCTCTCTCTCTCTCCGCTGTTTGCTGGTGTCACCCCATCGTCTGTCGACAAGTCTGAGGTCTCTCTCTCTCTCCGCTGTTTGCTGGTGTCACCTCATCGTCTGTCGACAAGTCTGAGGTCTCTCTCTCTCTCCGCTGTTTGCTGGTGTCACCCCATCGTCTGTCGACAAGTCTGAGGTCTCTCTCTCTCCGCTGTTTGCTGGTGTCACCTCATCGTCTGTCGACAAGTCTGAGGTCTCTCTCTCTCTCCGCTGTTTGCTGGTGTCACCTCATCGTCTGTCCACAAGTCTGAGGTCTCTTTCTCTCCGCTGTTTGCTGGTGTCACCTCATCGTCTGTCGACAAGTCTGAGGTCTCTCTCTCTCCACTGTTTGCTGGTGTCACCTCATCGTCTGTCAACGAGTCTGAGGTCTCTCTCTCTCCGCTGTTAGCTGGTGTCACTCATCGTCTGTCGACAAGTCTGAGGCCTTTCTCCACTGTTTGCTGGTGTCACCTCATCGTCTGTCGACAAGTCTGAGGTCTCTCTCTCTCCGCTGTTTGCTGGTGTCACCCCATCGTCTGTCGACAAGTCTGAGGTCTCTCTCTCTCCACTGTTTCCTGGTGTCACCGTATCGTCTGTCAACAAGCCTGAGGCCTTTCTCCACTGTTTGCTGGTGTCAGCCCATCGTCTGTCGACAAGTCTGAGGTCTCTCTCTCTCCACTGTTTCCTGGTGTCACCGTATCGTCTGTCAACAAGCCTGAGGCCTTTCTCCACTGTTTGCTGGTGTCACCTCATCGCCTGTCGACAAGTCTGAGGTCTCTCTTTCTCCACTGTTTGCTGGTGTCACCCCATCCTCTGTTGACAAGTCTGAGGTCTTTCTCCACTGTTTGCTGGTGTCACCCCATCGTCTGTGGACAAGTCTGAGGTCTTTCTCCACTGTTTGCTGGTGTCACCCCATCGTCTGTGGACAAGTCTGAGGTCTTTCTCCACTGTTTGCTGGTGTCACCCCATCGTCTGTCTGTGCGTGTGAATGACTGGTGTTGCGTGTGAATGACTGGTGTAAAAGCACATAGATTTGTCTCTGCACAAGATTCAGCGCTTTATAAATATTATTATTATTATTATTATTATTATTATTATTATTACGTGTGAGGTATCTCTCCACTGTTTGCTGGTGTCAGCTCATCGTTTGTCGACAAGTCTGAGGCCTTTCTTGCACTGGAATGCCACATTCTTTTTTTTTTTTTTCCTGACTGTGACTGTGAGTTCATTGACTTCCTCCTCAAGCCTTTGGCAGCTTGCTGGTGCAGTGCTCTGTCCCCTTGCTGGTGCATTGGTGTGTCCCCTTGCTGGTGTGTCCCCTTGCTAGTGTGTCCCCTTGCTGGTGCAGTGGTGTGTCCCCTTGCTGGTGTGTCCCCTTGCTGGTGTGTCCCCTTGCTGGTGTGTCCCCTTGCTGGTGTGTCCCCTTGCTGGTGCAGTGGTGTGTCCCCTTGCTGGTGTGTCCCCTTGCTGGTGCAGTGGTGTGTCCCCTTGCTGGTGTGTCCCCTTGCTGGTGCAGTGGTGTGTCCCCTTGCTGGTGTGTCCCCTTGCTGGTGCAGTGGTGTGTCCCCTTGCTGGTGTGTTTCCTTGCTGGTGCAGTGGTGTGTCCCCTTGCTGGTGCAGTGGTGTGTCCCCTTGCTGGTGTGTCCCCTTGCTGGTGTGTTTCCTTGCTGGTGCAGTGGTGTGTCCCCTTGCTGGTGCATTGGTGTGTCCCCTTGCTGGTGTGTTTCCTTGCTCGTGAAGTGGTGTGTCCCATTGCTAGTGCAGTGGTGATATATATCAGCTACTAACCTCCAGATGATCGTTCCTATACAACCGTTCATGGTTAAACTCCTCCTGTGTCGTTACAACTGTCCATGGGTCATCAAATGCCTCCTGTGAAGTTCAATAATGGAGTACACATTTGGACTTCAAGAGGCATTCAAACCACGAAAACGCTAACAGGACATTTGGACTCGGTGGTCATCCCAAAACTGCTAGCAAGACACAAATCACAGCTAGTAAGGATAACAGAAATTTGCGCATATATTTTAAGAGTCATCTGATCTTTGACACACACTGCTTTCAATTATTTTCAAAAACTGTATTGTTTACTACAATCATTAAAACAGAAAATTGCCTTTCGGCTTACCCAAGAGCTCGCCGACACATGACAGAGAATTGAAAACAAACGAATGAGTTTTTTATTTATTTATTTATTTATTTATTTTTTAACTGGAGCGTCTTGGTAAAGACATTATTAGGTAAACCAGTGAAGTACAGCATCCCTATGTAGATCCAGTGACGACTTCCACACAGAGAGTGCTTTTCTCCTATGTCAATGTTCGTTTGCATGATAACGATTGTGTTTGTGATGCAGCATAGAATAGTTTTCCTATACACACACTGCTTTCAATTATTTTCAAAAACGTTATTGTCTTTCGGAAAATTGCCTTTCGGCTCACCCAAAAGCTCGTCAACACATGACAGAGAATTGAAACAAACGGATTTGTAACCGGCACACTCCTTCTCTGAACACCACACACGCATCAGTCATCAAGCAAAAGCTGTCGTCTTTTCATTTTTGTGTGTGAACATTTTTGCGGACATTTATGGTATTGGGACACAATTATGTGTAATATCCACTGTATTCAGCTGTCTTTTTCCACTTCTCTGAGGATGTGGACATTTGTTAGGTCACAGGTACCTTTAACACTGGCTGTACTCACATGGGACACAGACATCTCTAACACTAACTGTACTCACCTGGGACACAGACATCTCTAACACTAACTGTACTCACCTGGGACACAGCTGTGTGTAAAACTGACTGTTCTTATCTGGAACACAGTCATCTCTAACACTGACTGTTCGCATCTGGGACAAAGCCATCTCAAACACTGACTGTTCGCATCTGGGACACAGTCATCTCTAGTACTGACTGTTCGCATCTGGGACACAGTAATCTCTAACACTGACTGTTCGCATCTGGGACACAGTCATCTCTAACACTGACTGTTCGTATCTGGGACAAAGACATCTCTAACACTGACTGTTCACATCTGGGACACAGTAATCTCTAACACTGACTGTTCACATCTGGGACACAGTCATCTCTAACACTGACTGTTCACATATGAGACACAGTCATCTCTAACACTGTCTGTTCACATCTGGGACACAGTCATCTCTAACACTGACTGTTCACATCTGGAGCACAGTCATCTCTAGTACTGACTGTTCGCATCTGGGACAAAGACATCTCTAATACTGACTGTTCACATCTGGAGCACAATCATCTCTAGTACTGACTGTTCGCATCTGGGACAAAGACATCTCTAATACTGACTGTTCACATCTGGGACACAGTCATCTCTAACACTGACTGTTCACATATGAGACACAGTCATCTCTAACACTGACTGTTCACATCTGGGACACAGTCATCTCTAACACTGACTGTTCACATCTGGGACACAGTCATCTCTAACACTGACTGTTCACATCTAGGACACAGTCATCTCTAACACTGACTGTTCGCATCTAGGACACAGAGAGTGCTTTTCTCCTATGTCAATGTTCGTTTGCATGATAACGATTGTGTTTGTGATGCAGCATAGAATAGTTTTCCTATACACACACTGCTTTCAATTATTTTCAAAAACGTTATTGTCTTTCGGAAAATTGCCTTTCGGCTCACCCAAAAGCTCGTCAACACATGACAGAGAATTGAAACAAACGGATTTGTAACCGGCACACTCCTTCTCTGAACACCACACACGCATCAGTCATCAAGCAAAAGCTGTCGTCTTTTCATTTTTTTGTGTGAACATTTTTGCGGACATTTGTGGTATTGGGACACAATTATGTGTAATATCCACTGTATTCAGCTGTCTTTTTCCACTTCTCTGAGGATGTGGACATTTGTTAGGTCACAGGTACCTTTAACACTTGCTGTACCCACCTGGGACACAGACATCTCTAACACTAACTGTACTCACCTGGGACACAGACATCTTTAACACTAACTGTACTCACCTGGGACACAGCTGTTTGTAAAACTGACTGTTCTTATCTGGAACACAGTCATCTCTAGTACTGACTGTTCGCATCTGGGACACAGTCATCTCTAACACTGACTGTTCACATCTGGGACAAAGACATCTCTAGCACTGACTGTTCACATCTGGGACACAGTCATCTCTAGTACTGACTGTTCACATCTGGGACAAAGACATCTCTAACACTGACTGTTCACATCTGGGACAAAGACATCTCTAACACTGACTGTTCACATCTGGGACACAGTCATCTCTAACACTGACTGTTCACATCTGGGACACAGTCATCTCTAACACTGACTGTTCACATCTGGGACACAGTCATCTCTAGTACTGACTGTTCACATCTGGGACACAGTCATCTCTAACACTGACTGTTCACATCTGGGACACAGTCATCTCCAACACTGACTGTTCACATCTGGAACACAGTCATCTCTAGTACTGACTGTTCACATCTGGGACACAGTCATCACTAACACTGACTGTTCACATCTGGGACACAGTCATCTCTAACACTGACTGTTCACATCTGGGACACAGTCATCTCTAGTACTGACTGTTCACATCTGGGACACAGTCATCTCTAACACTGACTGTTCACATCTGGGACACAGTCATCTCTAACACTGACTGTTCACATCTGGGACACAGTCATCACTAACACTGACTGTTCACATCTGGGACACAGTCATCTCCAGCATTGACTGTTCACATCTGGGACACAGTCATCTCTAACACTGACTGTTCACATCTGGGACACAGTCATCTCTAACACTGACTGTTCACATCTGGGACACAGTCATCTCTAACACTGACTGTTCACATCTGGGACACAGTCATCTCTAACATTGACTGTTCACATCTGGGACACAGTCATCTCTAACACTGACTGTTCACATCTGGGACAAAGACATCTCTAGTACTGACTGTTCGTATCTGGGACACAGTCATCTCTAGTACTGACTGTTCACATCTGGGACACAGTCATCTCTAACACTGACTGTTCACATCTGGGACACAGTCATCTCTAACACTGACTGTTCACATCTGGGACACAGACATCTCCAACACTGTTCACATCTGGGACACAGTCATCTCCAACACTGTTCACATCTGGGACACAGTCATCTCCAACATTGACTGTTCACATCTGGGACACAGTCATCTCTAACACTGTTCACATCTGGGACACAGTCATCTCTAACACTGACTGTTCACATCTGGGACACAGTCATCTCTAACACTGACTGTTCACATCTGGGACACAGTCATCTCTAACACTGACTGTTCACATCTGGGACACAGTCATCTCTAACACTGTTCACATCTGGGACACAGTCATCTCCAACACTGACTGTTCACATCTGGGACACAGTCATCTCTAACACTGACTGTTCACATCTGGGACACAGTCATCTCTAACACTGACTGTTCACATCTAGGACACAGTCATCTCTAACACTGTTCACATCTGGGACAAAGACATCTCTAACACTGACTGTTCACATCTGGGACACAGTCATCTCTAACACTGACTGTTCACATCTGGGACACAGTCATCTCTAACACTGACTGTTCACATCTGGGACACAGTCATCTCTAGTACTGACTGTTCACATCTGGGACACAGTCATCTCTAACACTGACTGTTCACATCTGGGACACAGTCATCTCCAACACTGACTGTTCACATCTGGAACACAGTCATCTCTAGTACTGACTGTTCACATCTGGGACACAGTCATCACTAACACTGACTGTTCACATCTGGGACACAGTCATCTCTAACACTGACTGTTCACATCTGGGACACAGTCATCTCTAGTACTGACTGTTCACATCTGGGACACAGTCATCTCTAACACTGACTGTTCACATCTGGGACACAGTCATCTCTAACACTGACTGTTCACATCTGGGACACAGTCATCACTAACACTGACTGTTCACATCTGGGACACAGTCATCTCCAGCATTGACTGTTCACATCTGGGACACAGTCATCTCTAACACTGACTGTTCACATCTGGGACACAGTCATCTCTAACACTGACTGTTCACATCTGGGACACAGTCATCTCTAACACTGACTGTTCACATCTGGGACACAGTCATCTCTAACATTGACTGTTCACATCTGGGACACAGTCATCTCTAACACTGACTGTTCACATCTGGGACAAAGACATCTCTAGTACTGACTGTTCGTATCTGGGACACAGTCATCTCTAGTACTGACTGTTCACATCTGGGACACAGTCATCTCTAACACTGACTGTTCACATCTGGGACACAGTCATCTCTAACACTGACTGTTCACATCTGGGACACAGACATCTCCAACACTGTTCACATCTGGGACACAGTCATCTCCAACACTGTTCACATCTGGGACACAGTCATCTCCAACATTGACTGTTCACATCTGGGACACAGTCATCTCTAACACTGTTCACATCTGGGACACAGTCATCTCTAACACTGACTGTTCACATCTGGGACACAGTCATCTCTAACACTGACTGTTCACATCTGGGACACAGTCATCTCTAACACTGACTGTTCACATCTGGGACACAGTCATCTCTAACACTGTTCACATCTGGGACACAGTCATCTCCAACACTGACTGTTCACATCTGGGACACAGTCATCTCTAACACTGACTGTTCACATCTGGGACACAGTCATCTCTAACACTGACTGTTCACATCTAGGACACAGTCATCTCTAACACTGTTCACATCTGGGACAAAGACATCTCTAACACTGACTGTTCACATCTGGGACACAGTCATCTCTAACACTGACTGTTCACATCTGGGACACAGTCATCTCCAACACTGACTGTTCACATCTGGGACACAGTCATCTCCAACACTGACTGTTCACATCTGGGACACAGTCATCTCTAACACTGTTCACATCTGGGACACAGTCATCTCTAACACTGTTCACATCTGGGACACAGTCATCTCCAACACTGTTCACATCTGGGACACAGTCATCTCCAACACTGTTCACATCTGGGACACAGTCATCTCCAACACTGACTGTCACACTCTTTCAAAGCATAAGGTGCTAAGACAGTTATATTTTTTGGCTAATGTTACATTTTTATGCAATATAGCGCTACGTTATTATTATTATTTCATTTATTAAAAAAAATTCCAGCTTCTTCTTCTTCTTCGTTCGAGTGGGCTTTTACGTGTATGACCGTTTTTACCCCGCCATGTAGGCAGCCATACTCCGCTTTCGGGGGTGTGCATGCTGGGTATGTTCTTGTTTCCATAACCCACCGAACGCTGACATAGATTACAGGATCTTTAACGTGCGTATTTGATCTTCTGCTTGCATATACACACGAAGGGGGTTCAGGCACTAGCAGGTCTACACATGTGGTGACCTGGGAGATCGTAAAAATCTCCACCCTTTACCCACCAGGCGCTGTCACCTTGATTCGAACCCGGGACCCTCAGATTGAAAGTCCAACGCTTTAACCACTCGGCTATTGCGCCCGTCCAAAAAAAAAAAAAAAAAAAAAAAAATTCCAGCATTTTGTATCAACCTTTCATGGAAGCTTTGGGAAAACATGAGACTGTGATTTTTCTCTCGTGCAGGCAGAGAACACCTGTAATTTGTCAAGGGGTCTGTCAGTTAGCTACCTTGAGGGACAATCCAGTGCCATTGATGAGGCATTTGAGGAGTCTCAGTAAGCAGACACATCTAGAGACGTATCGGACACAACAGAAAGAGTTCTGGGTTAGAGAGGATTCAGCACACCCCTCACCCCTACCCTCAAGCGACTGTCTCTGAAGGTTTTCAAAACCGCTTCAACATTGACACTTTTTTTCTTTTCTTTTTTTTAAACTGGAGGGTCACGTATAGGAATCATTAGGTAAACCAGTGAAGTACAACATCCCTATGTAGATCCAGTAACGACTTCCACACAGAGAGTGCTTTTCCTATGTCAATGTTCGTTTGCATGATAACGATTGTGTTTATAATACAGCACAGAATAGTCTTCCTACACCAGTGTTCGTTTGCAGCGCAGAATACGACCTTTCCCATGTCAGTGTTCGTTTGTATGACAATGATTGCGTTTATAATACAGCACAGAATACTTTTCCTATGTCAGTGTACGTTTGCAACACAGAATACGACCTTTCCCATGTCAGTGTTCGTTTGTATGACAATGATTGCGTTTATAATACAGCACAGAATACTTTTGCTTTGTCAGTGTACGTTGGCAGCACAGAATACGACCTTCTCCATGTCAGTGTTCGTTTGTATGACAATGATTGCGTTTATAATGCAGCACAGAATACTTTTCCTATGTCAGTGTACGTTTGCAACACAGAATACGACCTTTCCCATGTCAGTGTTCGTTTGTATGACAATGATTGCGTTTATAATACAACACAGAATTCTTTTCCAATGCCAGAGTACGTTTGCAACACAGAATACGACCTTTCCCATGTCAGTGTTCGTTTGAATGACAATGATTGCGTTTATAATACTGCACAGAATACATTTCTTGTCAGTGTACGTTGGCAGCACAGAATACGTTTCCGATGTCAGTTTTCATTTGCATAATGATTGTATTCATAATACAGTACAGAATACTTTCCCTGTATCAGTGTTCGTTTGCATGACGATTGTGTTTATAACACACACAGCTATACTGACCATTAATGCCAAGCACACGTATGGATATCCCTTACATCCTGCTACTCAAAGTGACAGATTCAACGATCGGTTGTTTGTTGGCTACTCTTTATCGCTCTTTTTTCTTCAATATCCCCCCCCATTTCTTCCTGATTTTGTTAAAAAAAAAGAAAAGAAAAAAAGGAGGTATCAAAGTGTGCTGGCTGATCCATACATGCTACACCACATTAAGTGCACATAAAAAGGATTGAAAAAAAGAAGAAGAAAGAGAACAGATGCCTAACCTTCACAGAAAGCCAACATGCTGGTCAGGTCTTGAGAGCCAAACCTTGGACGCTGGAGATGTCAGCAAATTGAAGACTGTGCCTGTCATGACAACTCACACGTGGCAGTGCTTGTCATGACAACACACATCTGACAACACACACATGGCAGTGCTTGTCATGACAACACACACGTGGCAGTGCTTGTCATGACAACACACACGTGGCAGAGCTTGTCAACACACACACACACACACGCACACACACACACACACACGCACACACACACACACACACACACACACACACACACACACACACACACACAGGGCACACGTCTGTCATAGCACCATGAGGTATGGGTCACTTCCATGGCCAAGACATGACACGAGTTTTACGAAGGGGACGAAACTTGAGGCATGTCAGGCATCACAAATGGTCCCCACCAAACAGGACGCTGGGTACCCCCCCCCCCCCCCCCCCCCCCGTGTTGTCTGCCCATGAAGGGGTTAACCTCAAACCTACACACACAGCCACACAGCCACACACACACACGCACACACACACACCTGCACGCGCGCATGTCAATGTACGTTTAATATGTAGCCGTGGCATCGTAACAATTTTCTTTAACTGGCTGAAGTCATGTGGACGCACTTCAGCCAGTCAGAGACAGTGTCACGTTTACTCCAGTGACTTTTGTGTCTCGAGAAAGATCGTAATCAGGACACACACACACACACACACACACACACACACACACACACACACACACACACATATATATATATATATATATATATATATATATACATACATACATACAGTAGTAGGCTCTTCATGTCTTAAAACTTGTATTCTTAAAAAGCAGCAGATTTTCGCTGTAGAAAACAACAACAACAGCTTCTCCAGGCAAGGGTACAGAAGTGAAAGCTTTACAGGCTGGTTAAATAGCAAACAGTGAGTAAAAGTCAGGTAAAATCAGGATAAAACTGGGCAGGTAAAAACATGCTCCATGCAAAACAGTTACAGAATTCAACTCGCACTCCACTCACTGTCCCCCCACCCCCACGCCCCCGCCCCGCCCCTGCACACCACCATCACTCCCATTACATTTAAGGGGGGTGGGTGGGGGCAGCTAGAGTTAAGGCGCAGTGGGGGTGTGGGGTGGCCGGTGGGGAAGTGGGCCTGGCTTAAAACAACTCAGTCAACCAACCTACAAATGCACCACCATCACTCTCTGGGAGCAAAGCGCCCCAGAACAAAACCACCATATCAAATATATATATATCACAAATGCATGTACAAATACATATAATCAGACATACATACACACACATACACCTACATGCATGCACACACACACACACACACACACACACACACACACACACATATATATATATATATATATATATATATATATATATATATATATATATATATATATACATACATATACATACGCACATATACATACATACATATACACACATACACATACATATATAGACACACACATGCACACATACATATACACATACATATACCTACGCATACATACACACCAAATAGTAATCATATCCAAAAAGGTACTAGTTGTATGAAGTTAGAAAAGAGAATACAGTCCACTGAGATGAGATGCTTTCGAAGACTCCTGGGCATCTCCTACAGAGATCATATCACGAACGAAGAAGTTCGAAACAGAATCAGGCAAGTCATTGGGCCCTACGAAGACCTGTTGACCTTGGTCAAGAGACGCAAGCTCAAATGGTATGGCCATGTCATGAGATCATCAGGGCTTGCCAAGACATTCCAGCAGGGCACAGTGCAAGGGGGGAGAAGGAGAGGCAGACAGAGGAAGAGATGGGAGGACAACATCCCAGAATGGACGGGCTTGAGGTTGAGTGATACAGTCAGGAGGTCAGAAAACCGAGAGGAGTGGAGGATGCTGGTTGCCAGATCACCTGTGGGGCCCCAACGGTCCACAAGACTACGGGATAGGTGAAGGTGAAGGTGGTGAAGAGGGGAGGGGGTGGGAGGGGCAAAGGAGATATGGGGTGGGTGGTGGTGGAGGGAGACTGGGGCGGAAGAGGATATATATTAAAGTGAAGTGTTTTTACACTGTAGTGTTAAAATCTAGTGCATATTCAAAATGACCGATGAAACCACACAAACAACATGCTATTTCTTTCCAACGCTCTTTCCTCAGCTCACATTGGGTTAGGTATACTCTTACAACACACAACATGGTCACACACATGCACAATCGCATGCATACACTCATCACACACACACACACACACACACACACACACACACACACACACACACACCACAACTCACAATACACACACACAACACACACAACGCATAACACACACACACACACACACACACACACACACACACACACACACACACACACACAATAATGTTACATTATTGTTATTGTTATCATTATTGATAGTGATTACAAACACAGCTCCGAACAAAATTGCAAGAGCATTGCAATATCATTTTGCGCAACATGCTGGCTTCCTGAGCAGAATCGACTGACAGCTGCTCATCACTCGTGTCCTGTGTCATTCTGTCAGGCACAGTCACGTACATGCACGCGTAATTATGTATATAAAAGTGGATTTTTTAAAACATAATTTTTGCCAGTAACAATTCTTTCGTTGCCGTGGGTTCTTTTACACGCTGCACACCGGACGCGGGACCTCGAATTACCTAGCATCCACACCACCACTCAAGGTCTAGTGGACATTCTGGTGAGTGTGGGGATTCGATCTTGCACCAACGGGCGCAATAGCCGAGTGGTTAAAGCGTTGGACTTTCAATCTGAGGGTCCCGGGTTCGAATCTCGGTAATGGCGCCTGGTGGGTAAATGGTGGAGACTTTTTCCGATCTCCCAGGTCAACAGATGTGCAGAACTGCTTGTGCCTGAACGCCCTTCGTGTGTATACGGCAAGCAGAAGATCAAATAAGTACGTTAAAGATCCTGCAGTCTATGTCAGCGTTCGGTAGGTTATGGAAACAAAAACATACCCAGCATGCACAATCCCCGAAAACGGAGTATGGCCGCCTACATGGCGGGATAAAAACAACAACAACAAAACAAACAAACAAAAAAAAAAAACAAAAACAAACCCGGCCATGCACGTAAAAGCCCACTCGTGTACTTAAGAGTGAACGTGGGAGTTGCAGCCCACGAACGAAGAAGAAGGACGTGCACCATCTGTCACTTCTTAGGCCAACACACCTGGCGAGCATGACGATGGACATGAAACTCCGCAATCGGTCAACATCGTTGCTAATTTTACTTTAAGATAAGGTACAAATGTATTGTCTGTAAACGCAGAGATTTGTATTTTAGCTCGAGCAGATGTACCACTGAACATATAAAACGCAGTCATTTTTAGAACGTGACTATTCATTAAAATCTCCAACACAATAACCCAAGTAATAAGATCAAAGTAGACTGTCAGGAATTGCGCATGTCTTCCAGACAGAAATATAAGAAAGCGATCGTTCGTTTCCATCAACACACAAACTCAAGCACTCACGTACATATATACACATCCAGTCACCCCTCCCACCCCGCACCTCCACCCCTTCTCTCACACACACACACACACGTCAGAACACAATGGCAACAACAGTCCGTGATGCGACATATCATTATGAAGCCGTCAGGTTAAAACTTCGCAAACAACAAATATTTGTATTTATATTTGTATTTCTTTTAATCGCAACTCCAGTGTGACAGATAACATGTGTTGATGATGATTGTCACATTTTATTGAAAGGGAATGACCATCACAACGAGAGGTGAATGGAAACACTGATGAACGTTTTGAAATTTACATTCCATGACATCAGTCGCAATGTGTCGTTGACGAAGCGTGGCTGATATCTGAATGTGATTTACTTGACAACACGTTTCATCAGATCAGGTCAGGGGCATAGCCCTTGCTACTGGTACCGTGTAACCCAGTACTACCTGCCGCATGTGAAGTCTCCCAACGACGGACCAGGCGGAGGAGGAAACCTTTCCCAACGGCTGTGAAGGCGGAAGAGGATGACCAAAGGGCATGGGGAGCTCTTATCCTTGGCTGGAAGTCCTCCTAGGAGACGGAACTCCAAAGAAATAAACCTGCACCTGCCGAGGCCGTTCTACAGGTGGCAGTATCTGCACCTGCGGGACTGAGCATCGGTAGGCGAGAGAGTGGGGAAGGGACTGCACAACTTAAAAGTTACCTGTGCTGATCAGGCACCCAGGCTTTTTCCCTTGCAACACCTGTGGGAAGTGCTGCGCATCTAGAATCGGCCTCTTCTCCATATGAGGACACACAATGACGGATAAGCCTGCCTGCCTACTCATCCGTCAGTCCGACGGGAGACTCCATCGTTTCATCGATAGCCTTTAATTTTGGAGAGAAAAAAAAAGCTGGTAAATTTAGTCGAGATAATATGAATGTTAATTTTTTTTTAATCATCACGAAGCTACCTACCCACTGTCTGTTAACTTGAAGTGAACTCTTTGATCACTGAACAAGTCACCACGTAACACTGACGGCTGGGAGAACGTGGGTTGGAGTCCAATCCGAGGTATGGGTTGGTCGGCCTGAAGCCCCACTCTGCCCAAAGAGTGCTATTGATTGAAATGGTAAGCCAGGGCCACTAATTTCGGGTTCACCCACTTCATCGAAATGTCTTAAAAAAAAAGAAAAAAAGAAAAAAAAAAAAAAGGCATGATCAACAGTCTAAGACTTTACATCACAAATCAGTGGAATGCATGACCAAGTGTGCGAATGGGAACAGTAAGTAACAAGCTGATAAAACTATCAAAAAAAAAAAAAAAAGGTAAGAAATGACCACAGTATGAAACAAAATGAAAGTTACCCTCCCCCCCCCCTCCCGACTCCCTTGTCCCCCTAACAACAGAACACCACAAGAGAGATAATAATTCAATGAATGCAGGGGCCTCGTCAATAAACATAACGTTAGCAAGTTTTTTTGTTTTTTGTTTTTTTTGGACAAAGTGGGGAGGGGGGGGGGGGGCGTGTAATTGCAGCGTTATTTACCAGATTGTTGATTTAAATTCCCCACACAACAATGAAGAAAGAAGATATGAGAGAGAGATAGAGACAGACAGACAGACAGACAGACAGACAGAGAGAGAGAGAGAGAGAGAGACAGAGAGAGAGAGAGAGAGGCCTAACTCAGTAAGTGCGAAGAAGCCATCAAACCACATAAGGTTTACAAGCTATTTATTGTTGTTGTTGTTGTTGTTGCCTAGACCAACTGATCCTGTAGGTCAAACGTTTATTCTTTCCCACTAAATTTGGCTTTGGCGTTCAACTGTCCTTAAAACACAACCTACACGGTGTCGGCATGTGCTGTTGTGATCCAGCACAGATCGCTCGTCAGATGGACACTGGATCTAGACCGGTAAGAGATCCGTTGAGGAACGAGGACAAGTGAGGATCTTTTACTGGACCAGGATCCGGTGCTTACTGGACATGGACTTTTACGGGTGTTTTTTTTTTCTGCCCCGTTTCAGTGGCATTACTCCCACGCCGCCCCATACACGGTCACACCCGGGTTCGTCCGTCGCAGTTCCAGCGTCGACAGTCCACAGGGAACCATTGATGTTAGATCGCCAGGAGGCCACACACCAGAGGAGACCCTGCACTGCTGCTGAGTCACTTCGATGGTGTTCAGTGGTGCCTGTTCTGATTTAACGTACTTAGGACACCACCTACTAAGCCCCCTACTAACGACAATAATGGCTAAGTCGCGGAGCCAGACTGAGTGAGCGTCCCTCCCAGAGTGGAGACCGCCACCACGTCCCTCAAACAACAGCCCCCACATGAGACTTTTACGGTATTAATCTGAACCGATGATGAGATGTGTCACTGGTTTGTCACAACAGATCTCTGTGTGGTGTGAAATTCCAGCTGTTCGTTCCGAAGGAGAGTGCAATGCCACATTGCAAAGCCACATTTTTTCGTTTAGTATTATTATTACCTAGTTTTATCTATTTATTTGTTTGTTTGTTGCTATCATTATCATTATTATCACTGTTATTAGTATCATTATCATTGTTATTTTGTCTTATTTTCTTGTAAGTGTATTTTATCATCAAAGGTGTTGTTTTTTTTCTTTTTCTACAGAATGTTGCCGGGAACAACCCTATTGTTGCCGCACGCAACGTTCAAACGTCTTTTACATGTGTTACATTCACACTGCACAGGGGACTTGGCACTTGATAACAAAAAGGGCTGTAGTCCCTACAGTGGCAAACGTATGTAGAATTCTGTTCTGGCAGGGGGAACGATCACGCCTTCTCGATATTTTCTGCAATTCTGCACAAGCAGAGACCCAAGTTCGTATGCTGGTCAACTACATTATACTCTCCATGATGTATGTCGTGATAAGGTTTCCTGGTGTAATTGAATGCAGGCAGAGAACACAGCTGAAGTGACGTATGCATGTGTACAACTGTTATTCAGGCAAAAACAAAACAACAACAACAACAGCAACAACAAACAAACCTGCTATGGTTTCCACACACACACACACACACACAAACACACACAGTGGCAGACAGACAGACAGGCAGACAGAAAGAGACAGACACAGACGGACGGAGAGACAGAGACAGGCAGACAGAGACAGAGACAGTAGGGCAGACAGATAGTGATGGAAGATCAAGGCTGAAACACGTTACGCATCTTCTGATGTTTCAAACAAAATGCCTGCATTATTGCTGGAGAACGCCACTCACAACAACAAACTGAAACACTTCATTTCGGTAATCCTGCAGTTTAGAATAGTAAACTCAGGGGGCCGTTCAAATGAAAAAATAGAGGTTGTTTTAGACTGACCTTGATGCGCTGAGTCGAATGCAACCCTCAGCTAAGCTCTACGGCCACTCCTTGTCAATGAAACAGAGACATAATAAATAGTAAACTCAGTCGGTCACTTCCCGAGCAACTATCGGCGAGCCATTTTGATTGCTGGTGACGTGGTGTTTACGTCAAAATGGCGTGCAGGTCGGGAAGGAGTACTACTTACCGTGCATTTGATCCAGTTTCGTGGCAAAAGGAGTGGTCTTAGAGCTTAGCTGAGGGTTGCATTCGACTCAGCGCATCGATGTCAGTCTAAAACACCTTCTACTTTTTCATTTTAACGGCCCCTGAGTTTAGTATTCTAAACTGCAGGATTACCCTTCATTTCAATGA
>NC_134889.1:33345867-33365867 GCF_041734735.1 Babylonia areolata
TTTCGGGGATGTGCATATTGGGTATGTTCTTGTTTCCATAACCCACCGAACGCTGACATGGATAACAGAATCTTTAACGTGCGTATTTGATCTTCTGCTTGCGTATACACACGAAGAGGGTTCAGGCACTAGCAGGTCTGCACATCTGTTGACCTGGGAGACCGTAAAAATCTCCACCCTTTACCTACGAGGCGCCGTTACCGAGATTCGAACCCGTGACCCTCAGATTGAAAGTCCAACGCTTTAACCACTCGGCTATTGTGCCCGTCTGTCCACCTTTGAACGATGTTTTTTTTTTTCCCGTGTGAGGCAGTTTGGCGTTCCAAAGGGGGAGACACCCACACAAATACATCTTTATGCCTGGGGGCAGGGAAAGTATTTCAGGGAACTGTTGATGCTCTCTGGAACCACGCCGGCACACTCTTCTTCAATACAGTGGCAGTGATTTCATGTGTACGTACGTACCTTCACGGGCATGAATGCTTTCACTCACATGTGCATGCATGTACACGCGCTTGCTTATATTTAAAAAGGTTATGCAAGCAAGCACTGAGACACAGTCATGGACATCGTGCACATGCGCGCGTGCATACAAACACAGTGTTTCATTTTTCTTTTATAGTTTTTCCTTTTCTTTCTTTCTTTTTTTTTTGTGTATGTGTGTGTTTGTTTTTTTTGTGTTTTTTTTGTTTTTTTGTGTGCGCGTGAAACTGAAACATTCATATTCACGAGAATGTGTGTTTGCATATAATAACTCTCTTTCTTTCTTTCTTTCTTTCTTTGTGTTCTTCCTTTCTTTCCACCTTCCTTCTTTCATTGGTCCTTTTTCTTCTTTCCCTCCCTTCTTTTTTCCGTCCTCCCCTTCTTCACTCTTTCCTTCCGTCCCTTCTTTCTGTCTTTTCCCTTCATTCTTTACCTTATTTCTTCCTTCCTGCCTTCCTTCATTCCTTCATTCCTTCCTCCTCTTCCTTCCTTCATTGCTTCCTGGCGTCTTTGTCCTAGATGGAGCTGACTATAATTTTGTTTGGTCAAGTTTTTTTTTTTTAATAATCTAAAAGGCTTTTTTTGTGTGTGTGTCGTTGCTGTCAAGGTCTTTCTCAATGTCTCCAGACTGCCGTTCAATATAATCTCCTTTAGCATTCTTCATTTCGTGACCAATCATCTTCTTTATAGCACTGTTATTCTCCTCTCTTAGCATTCTTCATTCCGTGACCAGTCATCTTCTTTATAGCACTGTTATTCTCCTCTCTTAGCATTCTTCATTCCGTGACCAATCATCTTCTTTATAGCACTGTTATTCTCCTCTCTTAGCATTCTTCAGTTCGTGACCAATCATCTTCTTTATAGCACTGTTATTCTCCTCTCTTAGCATTCTTCATTCCGTGACCAGTCATCTTCTTTATAGCACTGTTATTCTCCTCTCTTAGCATTCTTCATTCCGTGACCAATCATCTTCTTTATAGCACTGTTATTCTCCTCTCTTAGCATTCTTCATTTCGTGACCAATCATCTTCTTTATAGCACTGTTATTCTCCTCTCTTAGCATTCTTCATTTCGTGACCAATCATCTTGTTTATAGCACTGTTATTCTCCTCTCTTAGCATTCTTCATTTCGTGACCGATCATCTTCTTTATAGCACTGTTATTCTCCTTTCATTTCTCAGTGTTCTTTTGATGGTTTTATGCTCCTTCAGGTGTCGCACATCTCTGATATATACTACTTGTGATCCATGGCTTGGATTTCCAACGGCATATCCTGGTCCTGGTACCTCTGATGATGTTTCTGTCATCACGTGTTTGAAATGGTTTGTGAGTGCTTCAAGATCTTTAAAAAAAAAAAAAAAAAAAAAAATTATTATTATTATTATTATTATTATTATTTTTTTTTTAAGCAGGACAGGGTTAAAATTTCCTGCTGTGACTGCTTGGAATTAACTGTTCAGCGATGTCAGTTTCAATTTGTCGAGGTTGAATATGAGTCGGTTGTTTTTCTCTCAATGATGGCGGCTGGTTTTTTTTTTTCTCTCTCTCTCATTAATCGCATTGGGTTACGCTGCTAGTCAGGCATCTGCTCAGCAGATGTGCTGTAGCGTATATGGATTTGTCCGAACGCAGTGACGCCTCCTTGAGTAACGGAACTGAACTAACCCTCTCTCTTTTTTCCTCAACCGAAGTGAAACGTTCGTCATAACATCGTCGTGGTCACCGCAAATGTCAGCTCCTGGGAACGTTCTTGTTTGAGCCCTGTTGTTGTTGTCTCGTTCGTCATTTATCAGATGGATTCCACCGTCTCCTCGACAAAGGCGGCAGTACGTCGCAGGTCCTCCAGTCCTCCGTAGAGTTTCCGGGCCCTGTTGACTCCGGTTCTTCGCAAGAATGTATCAACGTTGTGTCTTATTTTGTCGTATGTATTATAGTGTCTTACTGAAATAGTGGAGTGATGGCCTAGAGGCAACGCGTCCGCCTAGGAAGCGAGAGAATCTGAGCGCGCTGGTTCGAATCACGGCTCAGCCGCCGATATTTTCTCCCCCTCCACTAGACCTTGAGTGGTGGTCTGGACGCTAGTCATTCGGATGAGACGATAAACCAAGGTCCCGAGTGCAGCATGCACTTAGCGCACGTAAAAGAACCCGCGGCAACAAAACGGTTGTTCCTGGCAAAATTCTGTCGAAAAATCCGCTTCGATAGGAAAAACAAATAAAACTGCACGCAGGAAAAAAAAGAAAGAAAAAAGAAAAAGAAAAGAAAAAAAAAGTGGCGCTGTAGTGTAGCGACGCGCTCTCCCTGGGGAGAGCAGCCCGAATTTCACACAGAGAAATCTGTTGTGATAAAAAGAAATACAAATACAAATACAAATATTTGTTGTTTACGAAGTTTTAACCTGACGGCTTCATAATGATATGTCCAATCACGGACTGTTGTTGCCATTGTGTTCTGACGTGTGTGTGTGTGTGTGTGTGTGTGAGAGAGAGAGAGAGAGAGAGAGAGAGAGAGAGAGAGAGAGAGAGAGAGAGAGAAGGGGTGGAGGTGGGGGTGGGAGGGGTGATGGGATGTGTATATATGTATGTGAGTGCTTGAGTTTGTGTGTTGATGGAAATGAATGATCGCTTTCTTATATTTCTGTCTGGAAGACATGCGCAATTCCTGCCAGTCAACTTTGATCTTATTACTTGGGTTATTGTGTTGGAGATTTTAATGAATAGTCACGTTCTAAAAATGACTGCGTTTTATATGTTCAGTGGTACATCTGCTCGAGCTAAAATACAAATCTCTGTGTTTACAAACAATACATTTGTATCTTATCTTAAAGTAAAATTAGCAACGATGTTGACTGATTGCGGAGTTTCATGTCCATCCTCATGCTCACCAAGTGTGTTGGCCAGAACCAAGTCATTATCACTGGCCTTTGGTATTTTCATCACAGTGTGGACCTCAGGAACCTCTCCTTTCAACTGTGAAGAGACGCAAGCTGATATGGTTTGTGCACAACACTCGACACACCAGTCTGTCCAAAACAATCATGCAAGGCACCATCGAGGGCGGGAGAAGAAGAGGAAGACAGCGGAAGAACTGGCATGAGAACATCAAACAATGGACTGGACTCCATACACGTGAGCTGCTGCCGGCGGCTGCTGACAGAGACAGATGGAGAAGGGAGGTTGCGTCTGCGGTCCTCAGGTTTCCCCCAACGACTACTTTATGGGCCTGAGGTGAGGTGAGGCGAGGTGGGCCTACACTCTTCTTGGGCACCCATACCAACCTTGGCATTCCAGTCACCCTGAACGCTGAGGCTTTCCTCCTTGTCGACCTTGTTGATGGCCGTTTGAAGCTGGGTATATAATTCTTCAATATGGCCATCATCATTGTCTGATGTGGGGGATGTGTTTGCACCACCGTGATGTCGAGTGATGGCCTAGAGGTAACGCGTCCGCTAGGAGGCGAGAGAATCTGAGCGCGCTGGTTTGAATCACGGTTCAGCCGCCGACATTTCCCCCACCCCCCCTCCGGTAGACCTTGAGTGGTAGTCTGGACGCTAGTCATTCGGATGAGACGATAAACCAAGGTCCCGTGTGCAGCATGCACTTAGCGCACGTAAAAGAACCCAACAAAACGGTTGTTCCTGGCAAAATTCTGTCGAAAAATCCACTTCGATAGGAAAAACAAATAAAACTGTAGGCAGGAAAAAATACAAAAAAAGGTGGCGCTGTAGTATAGCGACGCGCTCTCCCTGGGTAGAGCAGCCCGAATTTCGCACAGAGAAATCTGTTCTGATAAAAAGAAATTCAAATACAAATACAAATGTTGAATCGTTTCGCTCGCAAACGAATGGTCATGCTTCAGCTGGAAACCAGGCAGCATCTGAGTGCTGCCTTCTGCGTGTTCTCGTCAACCAAAAACCCCTCTCGCAAAAGCCGAGCGGTTAAAACTTTGGACTTTCAATCTGTGTGTCCCAGGTTCGAATCTCGGTAACGGCGACTGGTGGGTAAAAGGTGGAGGTTTTTCCGATCTCCTGCCAGGTCAACATATGTGCAGACCTGCTAGTGCCCAATACCTTCGTGTGTATGCGCATGTTAAAGATCATGTAATCCTTGTCAGCGTTCAAGTGACTGTTTTTACCCAGCCATGTAGGCAGCCATACTCCGTTTTCGGCGGTGTGCATGCTGGGTATGTTCTTGTTTCCATAACCCACCGAACGCTGACATAGATTACATGATCATTAACGTGCGTATTTGATCTTCTGCTTGCGTATACACACGAAGGGGGTTCAGGCACAAGCGGGTCTGCACATGTCGGAAAATTCTCAACCCTTCACCCACCAAGCGCCGTTTCCGAGATTCGAACCCGTGACCCTCAGATTGAAAGTAAAGCGCTTTAACCACTCGGCTATTGCGCCCGTTGTTTAATTAACCGTCAATCTTCATAAAGACCGAGGAATTCCCTGTGTATCTGTCCATCTCATTGGTCTTTTTTTGTTTGTTTGTTTTAAAACCTGACTGAGTGTTCTTACATTCCACGTGGCGAATGTTATTGTGTTGCTTCGACGGATATTCTGTTGTTTTTCCTCCAAGAAACCTTTTTTTTTTCCGCGTCCGCCCTAGTAGAGCTCGACGGATGGTACAGTCATCCTTAACTTGGGCTGCTACCAGTCCGCTATGGTTTCAGCATTATTTTGTCTTCGTGATGCAGCGTGTCGTGGGCAGGTCAAATCTGGCGGAGCCCAGCCCTCTCCATATATTATAATTTTATATTATAATTATTTATTTATTTATTTATTCATGTACGCTTATCTATTATTTATTCACCTTTTTTTTTCTCAAGGCCTGCCTAAGCGCGTTGGGTTACGCTGCTGGTCAGGCATCTGCTTGGCAGATGTGGTGTAGCGTATATGGAGTTGTCCGAACGCAGTGACGCCTCCTTGAGCTACTGAAACTGAAACTGAAACCATCCCTCTCCAGATCAGATTTTCATGTGTTTTTCTCCCGACATGCAGGAGGTAGTGTATGTACTGGGTCACATGGTTACCACTTGCTAGCAGAGGAGATTATCTGATCTGACTCTCAGTTGCTTTTAGGTAAAGTATCTCAAATTTGGACGCTGTCTTATACTTTGGTCATAATATGTGGGTTGTGTGTGATGTGTTTCATACCAGTTGTACACTTTTTATTTAGTTTGATCTATTCAACAACTTTGTTGCTTTCATTCATTTTTAACTCAGATCATTCTAAAATGTCTTTTTTTTTAATGCCATCGTTTTGACATTCTGCCTATTAGAGAAAAGCCCTATATAAATGAATTCTAGTAGTAGCAGTAGCTACCCACATTGATATGTGGGTTGTGTGTGATGTGTTTCATACCAGTTGTACACTTTTCATTTAGTTTGATCTATTCAACAACTTTGTAGCTTTCATTCATCTTGAACTCAGATCATTCTATAATGTCTTCTTTTTTTTAATGCCATCACTTTGACATTCTGCCTATTAGAGAAAAGCCCTATATAAATGAATTCTAGTAGTAGCAGCAGTAGCAGTAGTAGTAGTAGTAGTAGTAGAAGTAGGGGTGGTGGAAGTAGTAATGGTAGTCAGTCAAACTTTCAGTGCTTCTATTTTCCACTCTTTTGTGTCACAGGATCATGGTGATGTCTCGTTCAAATGAAGATGCTTCTATTGTAAGTAACGCTGTCATTGTATGTCCCAGTTATCATCGACCAGACTGACTCACCGCTGCTCTGTGGTAGGACTGTGAAGTATTGTCTAAGGTTTTCTTTGATGACATAAATCAATATACCACCAGAAGAACTGCATTGTTTGTTTTGTTTTTGTCTCATCGAATGTAGACCTATTTCTGGAGCTGGAATATAGATAGTACGTACGTGCAGCGTCTATATCTAGGTGTATTTCTTGAAGACAAATACCGTTTAAATTCTTTCGAGGCAGAGTATTAGTCTAAGTCTATGTACCTGACGTAGGTAAATACAAATAACCTGAATTCCACTAATTAAATAAAATGTGTCCATGCTTTGTACACCACTATGGAACGTAGATACACTGTATGCCGCTCTAGTACAACGCCACCGCTTCTTCTGTCTGCAACTGGATGTTTTCCTATCACAGTGGATTTTAAAAAATAATTTTGCCAGAGACCTCCTTTGCTGCCGTAGCTTCTTTTACGTGCGCTAAGTGCACGCTACACACACGGGATCACTTTATCGTCTCATTCAAACGACCAGCATCCTCTCGAAGAAGCGAGAATGGACTGGGAATGCAGAAAAAACAGACAATAGTAAAGTGAAAAAAAAGAAAAAGAAAAAAAAGGAAGGCAGAGACACAGAGAACTTTTGTTTCATGAAAGCCATCAAAGGCATTGAACATAATAAGTTTCTTAAACGTTTGACGATCAAACCAAAACAACAACAACAACAACAACAACACACACACACACACACACACACACACACACACACGCGCGCGCGCGCGCGCGCGCGCACACAAACCCCAACAAACTTTGTGCCAGCTTCCGGAACCAGATTTTTTTTTCCTTTTTAGCACAACCGATTTCTCTGTGTGAAATTCGGGCTGCTCCCCGCAGGAAGAGCGCGTCTCTACACTACAGCGCCACCCATTTTTTAATTTTTTTTTAAATTTTAATTTTAATTTTTTATAAATCGAAGTGGATTTATCGACAGAATTTTGCCAGATTCTCTCGCTTCCTAGACGGACGCGTTACCTCTGGGCCATCACTTCACATAATGGCAAGGGATAACACTCCTTGCTGGTCCTGAGGCCTCAACCCCTTGACTGTTGAATATAGGTGAAATAAGATCAGTGTGGTACGCACTTGATGCGCACTTGCTTCTCCTTGTCCACTTTTGAAGTAGTTTATTTGATTATTTCACCGACCAAATATCATACAATCCAAAGAGGAAGATGTCCAAATTATGAATGGTGACTGACAACCTGACCTGATGCTATCTCAACAAGGTAACACCCCTTCAATGAGAAAAAAAAAAATCGTCAGCAGCAGAAAAGGGGTTAATTGATAAAATGGTCAGTTTTTATGACGTGCCTACAACACTGTTTTTTTGGGGGGGAGTAAGAAACCGACATAATTCCTACTCTTGTGTCTACCACAGAAAATGTAACCCGCCATTGTTCCAGTTACATTCTTATTTTCTTATTTATTTGTTTATCTATTTATCTGTATTTTTCTTTTGATTTTTTTTACAGTAACTCTTATAAACAATTTGTTCTGGATGCAGCGATGAATATAATTCTAACTTTCAGTTCCTTTTATACAGATTTAACTGCACTATGCAATTGGTACCGTTAATTTTAGTGTGTGTGTGTGTGTGTGTGTGTGTGTGTGTGTGTGTGTGTGTGTGTGTGTGTGTGTGTGTGCGTGTAATATTTCAATACTGTTATGGCTCTGGGTGGCTATCAAAGCTATCAAGATGAGCAATAAATAATAATCCAGCCCCACCCCTGAACCCAACTCTTCCCATAAACCATGAAACTGAAACCGCTGTCTTTGATTTACAACCATCAGTTCTTTGTAGTTTTATGTATGTTAGGTAAAAACGAACGTACTTCCTCTCCTCTCTCTCATATCTATCTACCTATCTATATATGTATGTATGTATGTATCTATATATGTATATTTTCACACACATATATATATATACATGTATATATACATGCATATATATATATATATATATATATATATATATATATATATATATATATATATATATATATATATATATATCTTACTATATCTATGTGTTTGTAGAGAGAGGCATGCATATATACTTTTGTACATATGTATGTATGTATGTATGTGAGTGAGTGAAAGAGAGAGAGAGGGGGAGAGAAAGAGAGAGAGGGAGAGAGAAAAAGAGTGATAATCCTCCAGTATAACATTTTCAAATGATCAAACAATGAAAACATACATCTTTCAAGCAGGCTGCATTGGGACCAGCAACATGTGGCAGAAGGTCTCTGATCAGAATGGCTGTCTTTTGATGCTGCTGGTTCACCTGTGGTCTGTAACATTCCACAGTCATTGTGCACAGCAGGCTGAAAACAGTTCCACACCTTCCGTTGATCCCTCAGGGGATTTGTTCCCCTCAACACCACCTGGATCTGTCTCCTCAGCATATGTAGGATCAGTGTCTGAGTCTGTCTCCTCAACATCTGTAACTTCACTGTCAGAGTCTGCCTCCTCACCCACTCCCTGCATGCCTGTGACAAAGACCCTCCATGGGCGGAAGGGGAATGTCGAGTGGACTGAAGAAGAAAAGGTCAACTGTGAAGGAGGAACGACAAACATAACGTGGGTATTGCGAGTGCCTCCAGGTTATGGCACTGTGGTGCACCTACAGAAAATATTCATGAGCGCGTCGAGTCATTTGCGATTGTACAGCTTGAATTCTATCGACGGTCATGGCAACAGGACTGAAATTCGCGTCTGGAAAAAACGTGATTACGGCTCTCATCTCAACATGGTAACAGGCGGGTTAGTTTTAAATATCAGAAGTGTCCAAAACATGCGGTCCTCCCGTCCTTTAACGTCTGCACGGCCGTCATTTAACATCAGCTATGAGATCCAACCTGTCAACACACTGCCCAAGAAAGTCAGAACAGAGGGTATGATTGGAAGCAGCATGGTATTGTTCAATTGTTCAAAAAGCGTTCCAGTACCTCAGGCAATTTCCTGTGATGGTGTGAAGCACTGCATTGATGACGAAGATGAAGTAGAATGTGAATACAGGCAGCAAGGGTGTGAAAACTGGGTCCCTTATCGCGATCAGTGTCTAAAGATTTACGTTTATTACAGACTTAGATACCTGCATGGCCATTCTTTCATCAACTCTCCCTTAAAAGCCAACAAGGAGTGCCATGACAAGTATGAAGCATCACTTCCCACCCTGCCTGACAAAGAGGGCATACGCCTGGTGGCAAACATGATTTACCAGAGTGGGGCGAAATCGATTCCAGTCAATCTTCGGAAGATTAAGCCAGTGTCTAAGAAGCATCATCACTTCTACCGCTTTGTTTGGCAGTGGGGGCCACAAGGCAGTCCTGTAGCTTATGAACAGACAGATATTCAGAGGGATGGAACAATGTTGGATTGTGCAATTATGCATATTTTTCCACATGTTCATTTTAAGCCCATTAGATGCTATCTGGCAAAAGATTATCCATTAGCTTATGTGTGCATGAAACCTAACCCTTTGGCTGCAGATTCTGGAACCAAAAAGAATGGCGGTGTACATCTGGCAGAAACAACACGTAGTGTACATCAGTTGTTAACCAAACAATGTGAAGATGGATCTGTTGTGCAGACCTTCCATCAGTGCCAGTGGAAGGATCAGGTCCTGTCTTCAGAGAGTTCTGACAGCTTTCTGTCATTATTCAACTGTCGCTATGGCCCACCTATACACTACACGTTAGTATGTGATGGACTCCAGGATTGTAGAGATGGGAGTGATGAAGCAGAATGCTTGTTTCCAAACATTTTGAACAAATGTGACAAGTTCTTTATTTGCAAAAATAACCAGGTGATCCCAAAGAAAACTCGCTGTGACGGTGCTGTTGACTGTTTTGATGAAACTGACGAAGAGTCCTGCTCCACCTGTGTGGACAGTCATTGCCAAGGAGTGGGCTGTGTCCCAATGTCATATGTTTACTACTTTGACGCATGCACTTTTGAGCCCCAAGGTGGTTTTCCTATGATAAAACCACCAGAATTACAGTTTTTTTCTGTTGTACATCTGGACGGCTATGGCATGTCAAAATTGACATATGTCAGTGACTCAGTTGTCAGCCTTGAAGGATATTTTCGCTGCAGCAATGGAATATACATTCCCTCATTTTTATTAAACAATGGAGAGCTAGACTGCTACCTGGGTGAAGATGAGAATATTGTGCATGGAAACTTGACATGCCCTGGGTATTACAGGTGCCAGTATTATGGTAACTGTGTACATCCAGACTTGGTGTGTGATGGTGTCTCCCACTGCCCCAATAAAGATGACGAGAGATACTGCAGTTTGCTTCAACCATCCAACTGCACGTGCGAAGGTTATGCCTGCTCGTGCCGCATCTTACCATGGCCAGTCTCTGACGTCTGGTATTTAAGGTATTTGGATATCAGTGGAGTTGAAAAACCAATCATTGATGAACTGTTCATGTTGGAGTTTCTGCACTTTTTGAATATATCATTCTGTCAGCTGAATAATGTAACACTGATGGATATGCCACAGTTGAAGATTTTGGATATGAGCTACAATAACTTGTCTGGACTTTCATCTATGATTTTGAAAGATTTAGTGGGTCTGACACATCTGAACCTTTCTGGGAACCCACTGGTCAGTAGACTTGATTCTGCTTTCTCGTCTTTCCTCAGATTCAGTGGTTTCACCCACATTGAACATTTGGTCATGAAAAACACGCACCTCTTTGAAATTGAAGATAATGCCTTTGGTCCTCTGTCTTCCCTGCACAGTCTTGATGTAAGAAATAACAAAGTTGTGAACTACAATAAAAATGTCTTCGGTGGTCTGGGTTCTCTAGAAATCCTGCAAACAGATGATTCCCGATTGTGTTGTTCGTATTTCCATACAAAAGAGATAAAATGCCATGCACCGATAAACGAACTTTCTTCCTGCAATGATCTGTTGAAGTCAGACTTTCTCAGAGTTTTCCACTGGGGGTTTTCTTTGCTGACAACGCTGGGAAACTCCGGTTTGCTTGTTTACAAGTCGGTTACCAAGCAACGAAAGACAGCCACCCCTTATCGGACACTGGTGAGCCACCTGTGCTTTGCAGATCTCCTCATGGGTATTTACATGATGATAGTGGGTGCTGCAGACACATCTTTCCGTGGCCGTTATGTGGCCAATGAAAGGATGTGGAGACAGAGTAACGCATGTATAGCTGCTGGTTACTTAGCTTTTGTTTCCAGCGAGGTGTCCGCGTTCATGATCAGTCTAATCACGTTAGACCGCCTGCTGACCCTCTGCTTTCCATTCAAAAGCCATCTTCACCTGAGTGCTACGTCATCTGTCAAGCTGTGCTGCATGGTGTGGGCTCTGGGCCTCCTTCTGGCAGCTGTGCCTTTCATTGGTCAGTTGGAATTCTATGGGGAGAGCAGCATTTGTCTCCCTTTGCCTATCACCCGCCATCATTATACAGGTCAAACCTACGCTTTTCTGATTTTCATCGTCCTCAACTTTCTCATCTTCTTGTTCATCGGGGTAGGACAGTTGGCCATTTACTGGGCAGTGCGGAAAGCAAAGGCAGCTGTGAAGACCAAACAGCAGGAAGAGGAAAGCACTATTGCTCGGCGTCTGTTCCTGGTTGTCTTCACTGACTTCTGCTGCTGGTTTCCTGTCGGGCTGATGGGCATCCTGGCTTCATGTGGCGTCCCCATCCCAGGTGTCGTCAGCGTGTGGGTGGCAGTGTTTGTGTTGCCCCTCAACTCAGCGTTAAACCCCTTTCTGTATACACTCGTTGGCCTGAAGGAAAAATGGAACGTTAGAAAAATCAATCTTAAGTCAAAAAGAATCTTGTGCAACCTCAAAGGTGAGATTCCTAAGCTGACACCTGACACCATGAAAGAGATAATAAAGATGTATCTGCGGTCCAATAAAACAGTGAAGCTGGGCGAACTCTTAGAAGTATAGCGTGGTAAACAGTTACGAAGTGATAATAAAACATGGCAAACAAGGACAATGTGACAATATAACTTGGTAAACAAGAAGAATGCGATTATAAAGCAAGTTAAACAAGGACACTGTCCTCTCCTCTACAACGTCTATACGAAAGGAATCTGAGACTTTAAAAAACATGGAATATATATCTGTGGGCCAAGTAAAAGCATGGGTATCTATTGGCAGTAACAAAGTAAACAAGAACAAGTAAGAGAGTGAACAAGGACGGTGTGACAAGAAACCATAGTAAACAAGAAAAAGATTATAGGAAAGCATAGTAAACAAGAACAATGTGATAATAAAGCATGGTAAATAATGATAATAAAACAATGTGATGAAAGCTGACCTTGACAAAGGAAAGCCAATGTATTGTGAAACTTTGAAGAAGAATCAAAGCACTTTGTTTTGTTGTCTGCAGTGAATGATTTTCTGCTCTCTGGTTTATGTATATATATATATATATATATATATATATATATATATATATATATATATATATAGTTCACTCACCCTTTGTGTCCTGGGCTCTGCTTCTTGCAGAAAGCACTGAGGTAAATACCAAGACAGGTAAAATATAAAACTATCAACAACAGTAGGCTCTTCGTGTCTTTAAACTTGTATTCTTAAAAAGCAGCAAAATTTTCGCTGCAAAAACAGCTTCTTCAGGCAAGGTACCTGAATACAAGTTTTAAAGACACAAAGAGCCTACTGTTGTTGATATTTTCACACACACACACACACACACACACACACACATGTGTGTGTGTGTGTCTGTGTCTGTGTGTGTGTGTGTGTGTGCGCGCGCGCGCGTTTTTTTTTTATACTGTTTTTATTTTTGTTTTATTTGTTGTTACTTTTTCTACTACAACTCTTATGTTAAGTTGCTGGCATCTAACTACTTCAACACCTGGCTTTCTGTATAGATTTACCCCTGAACCTTTTTTCGTCTCCTGTACATGACCTGCTTGGTGGTGGGACCCAGTGCTCGGCCATAGCTGCTGGACACTCGGACGTCCACAGAGCCAGGGTCAACAGGCTGTGGGATGTTCAGCACACCTGGTTGTCAAGGGCGTGGAGTCGGTGTTCACCTTCTGAGAGTCAACCTGTCTGCCTGGCCTGCTGCCTCTTTGTGGGATCTTCAGCCGTTCGGCTCTGTGGAAGGTGCGTGTATGAGGATCTTTAGGAGTGGGTACCTCTTGGGTTTGAACTAGGCGTTCTTCTGCGGAAAGTGGATTGGCAGGTAGGTACCAAAGGCTAGGTGTTAGCTCCAAGTGTTTATTTGCTACTTCCTTCACACCATCATCATCATGTGGTGAATCTAGGACGGGACAGCTTGGTGGAGCCCATCCCTGTCCGAGCTTGACCACGCCCGAGATCCTCCTACTTGGTGGCTCGCACTGGTTGTGAAAACGTGGCTGTTGTAGTTCTTCTAGGATCTCGTCCACCCTGGCCGGTGCCTGCTTCAAGGAGATCCTTCGCCCAGTGGTGCCGTGTTGACATCACCCCCTCACGTGGTTTAGCGACACGTTAGAGATTTGGGGGATGAGTGAGGACCAGGGATGCCCGTTCACTCAGAGTGAAGCTGCCAGACACTAAAGGTACTACCACTACTCATCTCATACAAAAACCACACCACAAATGAGCTCATGAACGGAATAACTGCAACCCTTGGGGGACATGACAGCCTCCTTAGTATTGTAAAGAAAAGAAAAATGATGTGGTATTGACATATGACGAGATCACCAGGCCAGGCAAAAACCATCCTGCAAGGAACAGTGCCAGCAGGAAGACACAGAGGCAGGCAGAGGAAGAGGTGGGAAGATAACATGCAGAAGTGGACAGACATGTCTTTCGCTGACTCACAGAGAGCAGCCCACGACCGAGACAGATGGCAGAAGATTGTCATCAGTGGTGCCCCCCGAACCCCACCCGGCATTACGAGACTGATGACGATGACCTCCACACCACCTTCCCCTCCCACAGCCTCTCTTCTGCAGATGTTGAGAGTGGTCGTTATGGAAATGATGGCAGGCCTTCCCTGGTTGACGAGACACTATTTCCAAAACCAGCACTTCCTTTCTGGTTTTATATCACGGACTGGATGACCGAGTCCAGGTTGGCACTAATAAAGTGAGTGTCTGATGAGGCTGTTTTTTTTAATATATATATATATATATATATATATATATATATTTGTGTGTGCATCTTTGTGCCTTTGTAATCCACCACTTTGTTCAAACGCGTTGGAAAGGTAGTGTGGGGACAGTGTCAGTGCACACCAGGTATTGGACGTGTCCTCACACAAATAGGGAGGGTGTTCAGTCTATTTTCGAGGAGGTTCCCCAGTTACTTTTTTTCATATTTAAAAAAAAAAAAAATTAATTATTAGCGGAGCAGCATGCGCATGCACGTCTCCATTTCCTTTTTTTCAAGGTCACCAATGGTTTGGATCCTGTTCTGACGAAAGGATTTTGAACATTTTCGGTGACTATTTTTGCACGTTTTATTTTATTTACTTTTTTGATTTTCTGAAAAGGATTGTTGCATCATTGTTCAAAATCATCTGAAGGCATGACAACAAATCAGAAGGCAAACCAGTTGTTGTTGTTTCGTTCGTCATTTATCAGATGGATTCCCCCGTCTCCTCGACGAAGGCGGCAGTACGTCACAGGTCCTCCAGTCCTCCGTAGAGCTTCTGGGCCAGTGGGATTGGGTCGGGCCAGGTTTTCTCTCGGAGTGTTTGGTGGAGTGGGCAGGACTGCAGCAGATGTTCTGTTGTCTGGCTGCCTGTTCTGCAAGGGCACTGCACTGTGTCGCCGATACGGAGTTTCGTGTATAGGTGGTGTTTCAGGCGGGTGTGGCCTGTCCTGGGCCTGAAAATGGCAACCTGCTCTCGACGAGTCAGCAGGTAGTACGGGTCTGCTCTGTTGTGGCATGGATGCTGCTGCTTCCACTTGTTCTGCAGCTTGGCCTTAATGATGGTCCTGGATTCAGAGTAGCTGGTAGACCTGTCCATCTGTTCTTTCGTAGTGCTTTCCTTTGCCAGGGAGTCAGCAGTCTCGTTCCCAAGGACATTGCAGTGGGATGGAATCCACTGCAGGGTGACTGTGTGACTTGTACAGAGGGAGGCGAGAGAGAAGGACAGATCGTTGAGTTCTGGATCTCTGTTGGACCAAAGGGCTTGCAAAATGGACAGGGCGTCGGTCAGAAAGACAACGTTATGGCTGGTGCAGGGGCTGACCTTGATGTGGGCTGCTGCTGTTTTCAAGGCTTCTGCTTTGGCTCTGTAACTGGTGGAGTACAGGCCAGTAGCGAGGCAGATCTTTTCTTCTCTGCCTCCTGGATACTGAACATAGACTCTTGCCCCTCCGTTCCATCTGTCGCAGAGCCGTCAGTGTAGACATGAGTCCAGAACTCTTTGGGGAACTGGGTGTGGAGGTGTTCAAGGGTGAGGGACTTTCAGGGCCACTTTGGGAATCTTTGGGGCCGACGCCAGGGATGCTGCACTGGATGAGGGGGAGGGGTTCCTTCGCTCCAGGCAGGGATGGCAAGACACCGGGGTATCACTTTGGGGGCATGGTCAATTAAAGGATATCCTAATGTTGCCGTTCTAGGATCCTGCTCTGGTGTATGAAGCTCCCTCTCTTCAGCCATCCTTTTGTTGGCTGGGACAGTCTGGGGTGGCCTTCCAACCTCTTGAACTTGGCAGCCTGGGTCAGGAGTTTGGCGTCTCTGCAGTCCTCAAGAGGCTGGAGCTCTGTGATGGTTTCAAGCTCCTGAATTGACATAGACCTCATGGCCCCTGTGATGATACGGGCAGCTTGATTCTGAACCTTGCTGATTCGTTCAAAGTTGGACTTGGCCGTAGTGCCCCATGCAGTCATGCCATACTCCAGCACTGGCCTGATTCTACCAGTGTACAGCCTCCTGAGGGTCGTGTTGTCTGCACGCCATGTTGTTCCTGCCAGCTTCTTCATGAGGGCAAGTCGTACTTCTGCTGTTGATTCTGCTTTCTCTGCTTGCTTCTTCCACGTCAGGCGTTTGTCAAAAGTGACTCCCAGGTATGTGGGGTTGTTCTCAGCAAGCAGAGCTTGTCCATTGATGCGCAGGTTGGCCTTCTGTTCTTTGGGTGAGAGACTGAAAACAGTGTAAGTGGTCTTTTTGGCAAACCAGTAAGTAGTGGACTGCAGTAGTCAATGTGACTTGGGATCAAGAAATGACAATCAGAGTGATCACTTCACAGATAGATACGGTCGAAGAGTGTGCATTTTTCTCAGTTCAAAGTTTACAGTTTTAAATGAATTACTGACATGTCATGCAAGGACAGAGCTGAATCAAAATATTGCACTCGGGTTTCTGACAGAATTTTGAAATTGCAGACAGTAAAGGTATGGTCCAAAATATGACTAAGCACAGACTTAGAGCCTAAAAGTATGGCTTCTGTCTTGACATCATTAAGTCTAAGCTTGTTCATCAGCATCAATTTCTTCTCAGCAACAATGCACATCTCTATGTTTCTGCAATGGGTAGCAAAATAACTTGGGAAGAAGCTTTTGTGAATTGGGTGTCATCTGCGAACTTGTGAAAATCACATCTATGCTGGCTGATGGTGTTGGACAGTAGCCAACTGTAAAGACTTAATGATACTGGTTCAAAAACACATATTAAACAGGAATATGTCTGGATTCAGGATGAAAACTGGAAAGAAACACTCTCTGAGTCTGATTGGAAATGTAGGGTTTAAACCAATTGAGGTGTGGAAGATGTAAACATTATTTTTATGTGATCTTAGATATACATCTAGTTGCATGCAGATTACAAGAGTGGGATAATGAAAGTGATCGGTTTTGTGTTTATTGGACATTTTGTATTGTACATGATTTCAAGGTATACGTGTAAATGAACCCTAGACGCACATAGGAAATTGATCATGAGAAGGCACACAAGCTGTGTCTTCTGCTTGTCCCATCCATAATCATTTGCGTCCCAGACGGTTGCCATTTTTGTTCTTCCACTTACCAGTGAAATGACCTGTTCTTACTTGTGTCTGGCCTGCATTGAAAGAAGTTGAATCAGGTATCACATGGTCTCAGTAGGGGTGTCTTCCAATGTTCCGAGGATCAGTGTCATAGTATCATTTTGAGTGAATTCTTTCTCAGTTTAGAAGGCTGCTTTGAGAAAGTCTTAGCTCCAGTCCATAGTCAATCACACTGAGGGACCAATATAGTCCGAAGAGGTGTTGTTGTTCGATGCCTTTGCCATTAAGACTGGAAGACCTTTTTTCTGCATTTCAGAACAGCGCTTTCAGTGTGCTTTCTAAAGGTCAGCATCCTGTCGAAATATATTCTTACTTAGCGTTTATTGTCAGTTTTCTCCATCTCAATTTCACTGAAATTATACAGATGGTGGTGATTTGCTCGCTGTTTTGGTGTTTAGTGTTCACAGATACGAAATGTTTGAACTTTTGCTGGATTGATGGACGATCTGTGTCTTTGCACCATTGGCCAGTACTGGCCAGTTGATTGGGGTGGCTGCAGTTCTTTCTTGAGCATCTTTCCAAGTTTTGAAGACAAGGCCATCACCCACAAGAATGAGAATACGAGCTTCTCCATTGTTGTTTGAGTTTGCCAGCCCTTTCATGTAGACATTGTAAAAGACAAGGAGTGATTTATTATCATATTGTCATTGTTAACCATCTTTTATTGTCTTTGTTTACCATGATTTATTACTACATCGTTCTTGTTTACCATGTTTTATTATTACATTGTTCATGTTTACCATGCTTTATTATCACTGTTTTCTTCTTTACCATGTTTTATTAATGCATTGTTTTTGTTTACTATATGTTATTATCACATTTGTTCTTGTTTACCATGCTTTACTTCTAAGAGTTCGCCCAACTGCACTGTTTTATTGGAGCGCAGATACATCATTATTATCTCTTTCATGGTGTCAGGTGTCAGCTTAGGAATCTCACCTTTGAGGTTGCACAAGATTCTTTTTGACTTAAGATTGATTTTTCTTACGTTCCATTTTTCCTTCAGGCCAACGAGTGTATACAGAAAGGGGTTTAACGCCGAGTTGAGGGGCAACACAAACACTGCCACCCACACGCTGACGACACCTGGGATGGGGACGCCACATGAAGCCAGGATGCCCATCAGCCCGACAGGAAACCAGCAGCAGAAGTCAGTGAAGACAACCAGGAACAGCCGCCGAGCAATAGTGTTTTCCTCTTCCTGCTGTTTGGTCTTCACAGCTGCCTTTGCTTTCCGCACTGCCCAGTAAATGGCCAACTGTCCTATTCCAATGAACAAAAAGATGAGAAAGTTGAGGACGATGAAAATCAGAAAAGCGTAGGTTTGACCTGTATAATGATGGCGGGTGATAGGCAAAGGGAGACAAATGCTGCTCTCCCCATAGAATTCCAACTGACCAATGAAAGGCACAGCTGCCAGAAGGAGGCCCAGAGCCCACACCATGCAGCACAGCTTGACAGATGACGTAGCACTCAGGTGAAGATGGCTTTTGAATGGAAAGCAGAGGGTCAGCAGGCGGTCTAACGTGATTAGACTGATCATGAACGCGGACACCTCGCTGGAAACAAAAGCTAAGTAACCAGCAGCTATACATGCGTTACTCTGTCTCCACATCCTTTCATTGGCCACATAACGGCCACGGAAAGATGTGTCTGCAGCACCCACTATCATCATGTAAATACCCATGAGGAGATCTGCAAAGCACAGGTGGCTCACCAGTGTCCGATAAGGGGTGGCTGTCTTTCGTTGCTTGGTAACCGACTTGTAAACAAGCAAACCGGAGTTTCCCAGTGTTGTCAGCAAAGAAAACCCCCAGTGGAAAACTCTGAGAAAGTCTGACTTCAACAGATCATTGCAGGAAGAAAGTTCGTTTATCGGTGCATGGCATTTTATCTCTTTCGTATGGAAATACGAACAACACAATCGGGAATCATCTGTTTGCAGGATTTCTAGAGAACCCAGACCACCGAAGACATTTTTATTGTAGTTCACAACTTTGTTATTTCTTACATCAAGACTGTGCAGGGAAGACAGAGGACCAAAGGCATTATCTTCAATTTCGAAGAGGTGTGTGTTTTTCATGACCAAATGTTCAATGTGGGTGAAACCACTGAATCTGAGGAAAAACGAGAAGGCAGAATCAAGTCTACTGACCAGTGGGTTCCCAGAAAGGTTCAGATGTGTCAGACCCACTAAATCTTTCAAAATCATAGATGAAAGTCCAGACAAGTTATTGTAGCTCATATCCAAAATCTTCAACTGTGGCATATCCATCAGTGTTACATTATTCAGCTGACAGAATGATATATTCAAAAAGTGCAGAAACTCCAACATGAACAGTTCATCAATGATTGGTTTTTCAACTCCACTGATATCCAAATACCTTAAATACCAGACGTCAGAGACAGGCCATGGTAAGGTGCGGCACGAGCAGGCATAACCTTCGCACGTGCAGTTGGATGGTTGAAGCAAACTGCAGTATCTCTCGTCATCTTTATTGGGGCAGTGGGAGACACCATCACACACCAAGTCAGGATGTACACAGTTACCATAATACTGGCACCTGTAATACCCAGGGCATGTCAAGTTTCCATGCACAATATTCTCATCTTCACCCAGGTAGCAGTCTAGCTCTCCATTGTTTAACAAAAATGAGGGAATGTACATTCCATTGCTGCAGCGAAAATATCCTTCAAGGCTGACAACTGAGTCACTGACATATGTCAATTCTGACATGCCATAGCCAT
>NC_134889.1:33370867-33408367 GCF_041734735.1 Babylonia areolata
AGCAGGCAGACCAGACAATAAAGAGTTACAGTAGCTAGGGTGCTCAAAATTGTATCAGTTTCCCCGTATGCGTGTGTGCACGCGTGTATTTGTGTGTGTGCAAGCGAGCGAGCGTGTGCATGCGTGCGTGTGTCAGTGCGTAGGCGCTGTATGCCACTTCCATTGTGATTTTATTTTAGAAAGTTATTGCAGCATCTAGAAACATACGTTCCCCTGCCGTGCCCATGTGTTTTCGAGTTCGTGCACGTTCTGTGATCCGTTATAAAAGAACAAGTCGCAGTGATGACGTCATTCTTCGTGTGATGTCAATCGGTCGTCCAATGACATCAGTATTCGCGAGGAGAGCCAACTTCTGTCCAATGGAGACCTCGCAGCCAAACGAAGCAGCTGATGTTCTGTCCCTGACAGTAGCAAAATACAAGATTTTGGATATTCTGAACTATTTTCATTATGAGTTTGGGTAATGTCCAACTTTAGCAACCTAAATTCCAGGATCATTTGACCATTGTCATCCACTCTGAGTAGGTAAACTGCGGTCTAAATTGCCAGAAAAAACACTGTCATAGCCCCATACTATCCTGATAACGACATCACACGCTTTCCTGCAATTGCAGTTTTGGCGGTTGTGCATTGTACAGAGAAGCGTGCATGTCGTTATCATGTTAGGATGGGGTTGTGACGGTGATTTTCAGGCAATTTCCCCACGATTTACCTACTCAGAGTGGATGGCCAAGGCCAGATCATTGTTATTCATGATATACTTCATGCATGACATGAATAACAATGATTTGGCATTGGCCATCCATTCTGAGTAGGTAAATCGTGTGGAAATTGCAGACAGCCCAATTAGACATTAGGTCGGATATACTCTATCCATGGTCAGCCATGACCGAAGGAGGCCTACTATTATACTTCATGCCTGCATTGCAATGTACACGAAATGTACCGTGCATATAGCTCCAGGAATTTAGGTCGCCAAAGTCAACTCCAAGAATTTAAATTGGTAAAGTTGAATATTACCATAAACATGATACCTTCTTTCAAGCTACAAATGAGACTTATTGCCCTTATTTATGAGCTCTATAGATTTCTGATGTATTATCAAACTTACCTGGCACAAAGTCATGTGAATGTCGTAAATTAAAAACGTAACGTGTTGCCTCAGGTCTGAAAAGTTTGCGATCGAATTCTTCAGTTTTATCTACAAATTCCCACAATTTCGTCCAAGCAAAAGAATGAACTTTCAACCCTTATCTTGATTGACGAGTTCTCTGCACTTATTGAATTATTATCACTCGTGTGATTTCTTTTTATATATTGAATTGTTATCTCTCGTGTTATTTTTTTATGGGTGTGGGGGGTGGGGTGGGGTCGTGGGGTGTTACTTTCATTTCGATTCAAACTGAACCATATGCATTTAAAAAAAAAAATAAATAAATTAAAAAAAAAATCTACAGAATTTTCCATTTCAAGCACACTTAACTTTGGGCAGAGTGTGGCTTCAGGCCAAGCAGCCCACACCTCAGATGGGGCTCGAACCCACGTCCTCCCAGTCGCCTGTGTTATATGTGGATTTTTCAATGATCACTTGCACACTTTGAGTTGCTCCAAGTTAACATACAGTGTGGTGACTTGATGTTGGTTGAACATATATGTCTCAGTTGAATATACCAGCTTTTCTGCATCATAGGATGTAGGCGAATATGTTGCCAGTAATTCAGATTAAGGAAGTAGCCACTTTTCATCAACAACAAACTTTGATTTCATGAAATGTACATCTTAAAGAGTCAGTCAGTGTTCCCCTTCACCACTCGTAATGTTCGTTTCATTTCAATAAGATGTTACATCATTTCAAAACATGTTCCATGCCATAGTGGAGTGGTGGCCAAGTGGTAACGCGTCCGCGTAGGAAGCCAGAGAATCTGAAGGTGCAGGATCGAATCCCGTATTAGTCAGAATTGTTTCCCCCTCCACTAGACTTTGAGTGGTGCTGTGAATGCTAGACAATCAGATGAGACGATAAACTAAGGTCCCGTGTGCAGTATGCACTTAGAGCGTGTAAAATAATCTACGACTACAGAAAGTTGTCTCGGGCAAAATCATGTAGAACATTCCACTCTCAAAAATTATACATGTGTGTGCATGCGCATAACTAAAACCAAAGTGAATGACACAGAAAACGGGTGATGAGCACCAAGAGACAGCCAGCAGTCATTTGACTCTTACTAGCCTCTTGTGCAGATGATCCTGTGTTTGCAAAACTGCGAGAGTTTGGTCTGTGACCGAGGATAGGTGCTGCACAAGTATCAGCAGCAACAACAACAATAATAGCGTCATTTTGGCGTCTGGTTTTCACCTTTCTCAATTCAAAGCTGAAAAGTCACCATAGGAAACGTGACACTGTCTCTGACTGGCTGAAGTGCGTCCACATGACTTGAGCCAGTTAAAGAAGGTGGCGCTCATTCAGTCTGGCTCCACGTCTAAGCCATTATCGTCGTCAGTAGGGGTCTTAGTAGGTGGTGCCCTAAGTACCGTAAATCAGAGCAGGCACTACCGAACACTTACCGAAAGGACTCAGCAGCAGCGCAGGGTCTCCTCAGATGTGTGGCTGCCTCCTGGCGACCTAACATCACATGGACTGTGGACTGCCGGCGCTGGGACTGTGACAGGCGAACCCGGGTGTGGCCGTGTATGGGGGGGGACTCAGGGAATGAGCGGCGTGGGAGTAATGCCACTGAAAAGGCGCAGATGATGGGGCAGCAGAAACAACAACAACAAAGAAAGAACCCCCCCAACACACACACACACACCCTCCTCCACCTCCCAAAGAAAAACAAAACAAAAATCAAAACAAACAAACAACAACAACAACGTTGTTTGGCGCCTGGGTGTGACCTTTCTTGAAGCACACAAGTCACCAGAGGAAACGTGACGCTGTCTTTGATTGGCTGAAGTGCGTTGTCAGGACTGGAGTCAATTAAGGAAAGTTTCGACGATGCCACGGCTACATTCGTGAACGTACACTTGACGTGGTGGAATTTTCTTTGAATTAAAAAAAATTCCACCATTCTCTGTCAATCAGTTTAGAGAGCAACGTTCCCTTGTGCTGTCAGCACAGACACATTCATGGTGGATAGAATAGCTGGGGATTCCCCTGTAATGTGAAGAAAATATCGCCTAACCTACGACCAAAAAAATAATTGAGAGCAGTAGGTTCGTGGATAATAGACTCATCATCTGGTCACGTTTCAGTTTCAGTTTACCTGGCTGGTGCTGAAATACGATACTAGCGGCGAAAGGGTGAAATGTTCCGTCACACATTCTGGTGATTGTAGACATTTTTTTTGGTAAAAATATTTATGTTCCACAATTCAAGGTTATTGTTAAACAAGCAGGAGAAGAAGGGAGTGTGCGAACACGTGTGTGTGTGTGTGTGTGTGTGTGTGTGTGTGTGTGTGTGTGTGTGTGTGTGTGTGTGTGTGTGTGTGTGTGTGTGTGTGTGTGTGTGTGTGTGTGTGTGTGTAGGTGTGTGTGTGTGTGTAGGGGTGTGAAGCTCGAACGAGTGGGTGGGTGGTTGAGGTTCACCCCTTCACGGGCAGACAACACGGGCAGGGGAGGGGGGAGAGGGGGGAGGGGGGGGGGTACCCGGCGTCCTGTCTGATGGGGACCATTTGTGATGCCTGACATGTGTCGAGTTTCGGCCCATTCCAGAAACTCGCGTCATGTCTTGGCCATGGAAGTGACCCATACCTCATGGTGCTATGACAGACGTGTTCCCTGTGTGTGTGTGTGTGTGTGTGTGTGTGTGTGTGTGTGTGTGTGTGTGTGTGTTGTCATGACAAGCTATGAAAGGGGCACACCACTGCACCAGCAAGGGGCACACCACTGCAAGGGGCACACCACTGCACCAGAAAGGGGCACACCACTGCAAGGGGCACACCACTGCACCAGCAAGGGGCACACGTGCGTTCGTGTCTGTGTGTTTATCCACATCTATTTGCCTGTTAATTTGTTGCTGTTTTTGTAGTTGTTTTGTTGTTGTTGTTTTACAGTTTGTTTACTTTTTTATCTCTTTGCTTACATATTTTTTTAAATTTCATTTTATTTTCAGATTATTTGCTTATTAATTCTAATTAATTTATTGGTTAATTTGATGACTTATCTGTTTATTTCCATTCATCATTTTCTTCCTTTTTTTTTTTCTTCCTCAAGGCCTGACTAAGCACGTTGGGTTACGCTGCTGGTCAGGCATCTGCTTCAGTTAGCAGATGTGGTGTGGCGTATACGGATTTGTCCGAACGCTGTGACGTCTCCTTGAGTAGCTGAACTGAACTGAACTGAACTGAACTGTCTATATCAGTATAACGCTCTGCTGGAGGGCAATTGATCTCATCTGTTTAGCCTGTCTGTTTTATCTGTCATCTGCCGCCTTCCCGCTGGGGAGCTGACTCGAGGAAGGGAGACTGGTCTCCCGTCGGTGATACTGCGTCAAGGATGTACCACACCTACAGTGTATGTAGTTTGTCGTGTCAAGTGGATGATAGTGAATATGCCCTTCACCCCCCTCCCTCCCTCCCCCCCCCCCAACACACACACACCTCCCCGACCACAACCCTTCCCCTGTCCCCTTCACCCCCCCCCCCTCCCGTCCTACCCCGCCACCCCCCCCCCCCTCCACCCCAATTTGTTCCTTTTATTTGTGTACAATGTCAAGACGAATGTCATTCACTTGTTTTAATACTGAAAAAAAAAAAAAAAGTAACAGGCACACGAAAAAAACAAAAAACAAAACAAAAACAAACAAACAAACAAACAAACAAAAACAAAAAAAACAGGAAAGAGGAGCCAACAAGCTGTTTGTTTGTTTGCTTGTTTGTTTTGTTTTGTTTTGCTTTGCTTTTGTTTGCGTTTCTCTTTGCTATATGGGACATTATGGGAATTGTACTGGTTCAGGAGAAAATTGAAACTAGACTAATTAAAAGTAATAAAGACTTCTGAGAAATGTGAAACAGCTTAAATTGTCTCATACTCCAGGGAGATTTTTTTTTCAAAAGAGAAACGACGTCTTTCAGATTCTCAAGGCAAAAACACACATTTGTTTATTTTTTCTGTTTTTGTTTTTTGTGTGTGTGTGGTTTTTTTTTCTTATTTTTATTTAGTCATTGATTTTGTTTTGTTTTCTCTTATTAGGTTCGTTTGTTTCAGAATAGTGCATTTCATTAATAATTAACAAAAAAGAAAAAAAAAGAAAAGAAAAAAAAGTAAAAGCATACTTACTTTTTATATTTTTTTCATACATTCAAAACGTAATGTACACTATAATAGCTACTAATAATCATTTGTATTCATTATTCTCTGAAAACACCGGAAATGGAAATATTACCGTTCAACATTTAAGGGCCCTCTACTACTACTACTACTACAATCATCACCACCACCACCATGACTACTACTACTACTGATGATGATAATATTAACAATAATGATAGAATTGTCATTATCATTATTATCATTATCATTGTCAGCATCGTCATTGTTATTATTATCATTATTATTATACTTACTGAAAGAGTAATGACACACACAGCGTTGCTATCTCAATTTATGTTGCAGTACAAAGAAAAGGAACATACTTCTTCTTCTTCTGCGTTCGTGGGCTGCAACTCCCACGTTCACTCGTATACACACGAGTGGGCTTTTACGTGTATGACCGTTTTAACCCCGCCATGTAGGCAGCCATACTCCGTTTTCGGGGGTGTGCATGCTGGGTATGTTCTTGTTTCCATAACCCACCGAACGCTGACATGGATTACAGGATCTTTAACGTGCGCATTTGATCTTCTGCTTGCATATACACACGAAGGGGGTTCAGGCACTAGCAGGTCTGCACATATGTTGACCTGGGAGATCGTAAAAATCTCCACCCTTCACCCACCAGGCGCCGTCACCGTGATTCGAACCCGGGACCCTCAGATTGACAGTCCAACGCTTTAACCACTCGGCTATTGCGCCCGTCGAAAAGGAACATGCAACTTGAATGTATTCATTAACCCCTTGCCTGCCGTACCTTGGTGACATGAGATCAGGTCAATTACTAGTTTTGTATGTATTGTTTAAGTGGGATACATGATTTTCTCCTGAACAAAACTTGTGTAGTCCAAAAGAGAAGAAGTCCAAACACAGAATGACAGACTGATGTCCAGATCTTCAAGATTAATCTTCTCACATTCAGATGACGGCACTTACTGACGAGCATACACGTCAGCGGCACTCAAGGGGTTAATGATAAAACTGACTGCATGCAGTGTAACTATCCACGGCGTGATGTGCATCGGAATGAATATCGACCTCATTTGTTTCATAGGTAATGTTTGTTTGTTTGTTTTGTTTTGTGGGTTTTTTTTTTCATTTATGTTTGACATGATTATGACTACCTCTTAGATAGGCGCACTTTTGTTGTTGTTGTTGTTGTTGAAATACGTGTTAACTCACTCAGTACGGCCAGTCCTCTCTTCTCCTCTACACAGACCCATCGGATGTCCAGTGGGTGTCTGAATGACCCAACCTTTTGCTTCCGTCGTCAGAATTGTGGTATTCTTTGTCAACATTCACCTCTTCAGCATAAGAGCCTTCCGCTTGCAATATTTTGATGATGGTAATTGGGGTGAAACGTTGTTAACGTCGATTCTTTCGCCGTTCGTATGGAGAGAGTTAACTGATGTAACAAATGTCTTGTATACAAGGTTAAAGACGAGTATGTTCTTAATGGTTACTGAAGTGATCAGTCGATAATCAACATGGAAGTAACAGACCATACATACCCTTTGGTATACATACCCTCGTGGAAGAATACCCTTTGGAAGAAACATACATACCCTTTGGAAATTCAAAGCCGTTATTTCCCAGAACAGCAAAATGCGTCGAACATGTCCACGAAACCACAGCCACAGAAAACGGGTTTTTTTTAATTTTTTTTTTTTTTTTTTTTTTTTAACCATGCATTGATTGTTGACATGACGCTGAAAAATGAATCAGCCAGCCACCCTGCCGATAAAATGTAATAATAGCTGACAATGAGTGAGCTATCGTTTCAGATGTCAATTGTAGCTCTCTCTCTCTCTCTCTCTCTCTTTAAATGACATAAATGACATACATAATGAAGTATTGTGTAGTGTAGACCCTGTTTTAGGGCGGGGATTGGATGTAAAAAAAAAAGTGCGCCAGTGCTTGTCTATTATTCTCGAAAATAAAGAATTTTGTCTTGTCTTAACTTGTCCTCTCTCTCTCTCTCTCTCTCTCTCTCTCTGTGTGTGTGTGTGTGTGTGTGTGTGTGTGTGTGTGTGTGTGTGTGACTTACACAAAGCGCCCCAAAGCACAAATGAACACTAGCGACGTATGCTTTGATGTCCACTCGCGATACTGTCAGCTCTCTGAGTGACTGCTATCGCCTTTGCCCAGGGACACTCCCCCGATACACATCAGCTGCGACGCTTCATTTTCTTCGGGTGCTCGTGGAGCAGATGATGATGGCCAGTGGTTGCTGTCACCGTTCACAACCCACGTTTCACATCCATCGCCGTGTTCTGTGGGTGTTTGACCCTGTCCACAAAACTATCATTGGCCATTCACCGTGACTGACGGAAAAAAAAGGAGTGTGGCTGTATTGGTGGGGATGTGAATCGTTCATGAAGACCTGCACTAAACTATGCGTGCACTTGGGGGTTAAAACGCGACAGCAGCAGCATAAGCATAAAAAACCCTGTCATTTCTGACCTATTCAGATTAGACAACAACAACAACAACAACAACAACAACAAAGCGTATCTTCAAAGACTGTGAAACAACTCATCAACACAGCTTGTGAAAACGTGAACATGAGGTATGTCCGGTTACTGTTCACATTACTGTTGGTTGTTCCTATTTTGATGATCGTTTTCGTGAAACTTGGAAATCCGTCACTTTGGGAACACTTGCACGAAATCGTTCGTTCAAAACAGGCAAGCAACTTGAATGATCAACTACCATCTCTGGATCGAATCGAAACACGGTTACTTGCAGCATCTCCAGTTGTTTACACTACAACTAATACTGAGCTGGCAACCCACAGAATATTCCAGACAGTAACTTCAGCTTTCGACAAGAAGAGGTCATTTTCTAAAGTAAATTTGGACAACGGAAATGGAGTAACTTCAGCTTTCGACAAGAAGAGGTCATTTTCTAAAGTAAATTTGGACAACGGAAATGGAGTAACTTCAGCTTTCGACAAGAAGAGGTCATTTTCTAAAGTAAATTTGGACAACGGAAATAATGGAGTAACTTCAGCTTTCTACAAGAAGAGGTCATTTTCTAAAGTAAATTTGGACAACGGAAATGGAGTAACTTCAGCTTTCGACAAGAAGAAGTCATTTTCTAAAGTAAATTTGGACAACGGAAATGGAGTAACTCCAGCTTTCGACAACAAGAGGTCATTTTCTAAAGTAAATTTGGACAACGGAAATCATGGACGCTCTTCGGGTAATGATGAAAACGCCTCTGTCATCTCTTTTCCACCGCAGCAAAAAGATTATTTGTTCCGACCGTGGGACAGGTTAGAGGCGGGGAAACCGTTCTGGCAGAGCGTGGACGACAAGATGGACGTGCTGACGTATTCAGCCCATTATGATGACGTGGACAGCCCACCTATCATCCGGGTTGTCGGAGTCGCTCGGGACCCTTTGCCTTACAGCGCCGTGACCTGTCGGTACTACGGCTGTCTTGGCTGCCCCGTCATGCTCAGCGTCTCTGCCTCGGTGACTCACTTCAGGAACAGAAACGGCAGGAAGTAAGTGACCTATGATGATGATGACGATAGCAACAATGACGACGACAGCGACGACGACGATGATGATGATGATGATGATGGCGACGACGACGGATGATGATGATGATGACGGTAAAACTCAACAAGTACATCAAAAGGAAATGTTTCGTAACATTGTTTCATTATTCATCACAAGACATCTTATCTAGCATTTGTGGGTTGTAGTTTCTTTTCCATCTGGCACAAAGTATATGCCATTAGCTTTATATATAATAGGGTCACTCCTTTGATTCATACTGGACCAAAAGAGTCAGGGAAAAGGTCCTGGGCTGCTGAGAGACAATGCAGTACTCTCTCTACACGAGTGTCTTTCCTGTCCATTCTACAAGACCGTCTCTCCTGTCCATTCTACAAGACTGCCTTCCCTGTCCATTCTGCAAGACTGCCTTCCCTGTCCATTCTACAAGACCTTTCCTGCCCATTCTACAAGACTGCCTTCCCTGTCAATTCTACAAGACCTTTCCTGTCCATTCCACAAGACCGTCTCTCCTGTCCATTCTACAAGACTGCCTTCCCTGTCCATTCTACAAGACCTTTCCTGTCCTTCTACAAGGCTGTGTTTCCTGTCCATTCTACAAGACTTTCTTTCTGTCCATATTACAAGACCGTCTCTGCTGTCCATTCTACTTTCCCGTCCATTCTACAAGACCGTCTTTCCTGTCAGTTTGCAAGAACCTTCTTTCCTGTCCATTCCACGAGACCCTCCCTGCCCAATATACAAGACCTTCCCTGTCTGACATGCAAGATATTTCCTGTTCAGTCTACAAGTGTCTTTCCTGTCCATTCTACAAGTGTCTTTCCTGTCCATTCTACAATACCTTTCCTGTCCATTCTACGAGACCTGTCTTTCCTGTCTCTTCTTGCTCAGGATGATGCCGCTAATTCCAACGGACCATACTGTCCCACAGATACATCGGCGTATTCGTGCTGTGCCCAATGCCACCCGGCGGTGACGCATTTCCCTTCGCGGTGTCAGTGCATAAAGTGCACAAGGACAGCCACGCGCCAGGTCCTGGCCCGGCCCCCCGTCCTTTCCCCATCCACTACAGCAACACCACCCAGCACGTGCAGTCCGCGTGTGTCCAGCACCTGCTGACACAGAGCAACGTCACCCTGCGGGACGGAGACCTCCACGTCTTCACAGCCATGTGGCGACACGTCGTCAGGCACTGCCACGATGAAGGATCGTGCAAAGACTTTCGGAATCCTCGCTTCGAATCACACCACTTCAGAGGAACAGAGGTCGCAGCAGAAGTAAAGGACACAAGCGGAGAAGAAAGGAAAGAGGCTGCTGTGAACGCTACCACCAGCCGCGAACTACACCACCAGAAAGACAACGAGAAAGATGATGCCAAAACCATATACAAAACCCGGAATATCACCGGCAGCAGCAACAACGACGAAGGCGAAGTCAGAAACGTGGTAAAAAATGAGCAGTCGGTAACTAATAAGAGGAGCAAGAGAATGGCAGCTGTCAACAAGAAGACTCACATTTACAAGGGCCTTGAGCAAACCAGCACCACCATGGACGGCAGAAGCCACCAGCTCACCAACACCAGCACTGAGGGCTACCGATGGCAGGTGACCCGCTGTTTCCCCGCCCTCTACGGCAACTTCGATGACCACGTGCTTCTGGCCGAGATGGTGGCGGCCAGCCGTGCCATGGGAGTGGATCACTTCGTCTTCTATGTGGAATCTGTGGGAGACAGGGCCAACAACACACTGCAGGTGGGTGGGTGGGGGTGTGGGGGGGTCTGTGTAGATTGTAACAGCAGTACACTGCAGGTGGGTGGAGGTGGTCTGTGTGGATTGTAACAGCAGTACACTGCAGGTGGGTGGAGGTGGTCTGTGTGGATTGTAACAGCAGTACACTGCAGGTGGGTGGAGGTGGTCTGTGTGGATTGTAACAGCAGTACACTGCAGGTGTGTGTGGGGTCTGTGTGGATTGTAACAGCAGTACACTGCAGGTGGGTGGGGGTGGTCTGTGTGGATTGTAACAGCAGTACACTACAGGTGGGTGGAGGTGGTCTGTGTGGATTGTAACAGCAGTACACTGCAGGTGGGTGGGGGTGGTCTGTGTGGATTGTAACAGCAGTACACTGCAGGTGGGTGGGGGTGGTCTGTGTGGATTGTAACAGCAGTACACTGCAGGTGGGTGTGGGGTCTGTGTGGATTGTAACAGCAGTACACTGCAGGTGGGTGGGGGTGGTCTGTGTGGATTGTAACAGCAGTACACTGCAGGTGGGTGGAGGTGGTCTGTGTGGATTGTAACAGCAGTACACTGCAGGTGGGTGGGGGTGGTCTGTGTGGATTGTAACAGCAGTACACTGCAGGTGGGTGGGGGTGGTCTGTGTGGATTGTAACAGCAGTACACTGCAGGTGTGTGGGGGGTCTGTGTGGATTGTAACAGCAGTACACTGCAGGTGGGTGGAGGTGGTCTGTGTGGATTGTAACAGCAGTACACTGCAGGTGTGTGTGGGGTCTGTGTGGATTGTAACAGCAGTACACTGCAGGTGTGTGGGGGGTCTGTGTGGATTGTAACAGCAGTACACTGCAGGTGTGTGTGGGGTCTGTGTGGATTGTAACAGCAGTACACTGCAGGTGTGTGTGGGGTCTGTGTGGATTGTAACAGCAGTACACTGCAGGTGGGTGGAGGTGGTCTGTGTGGATTGTAACAGCAGTACACTGCAGGTGTGTGGGGGGTCTGTGTGGATTGTAACAGCAGTACACTGCAGGTGGGTGGGGGGGGTCTGTGTGGATTGTAACAGCAGTACACTGCAGGTGTGTGGGGGGTCTGTGTGGATTGTAACAGCAGTACACTGCAGGTGGGTGGGGGTGGTCTGTGTGGATTGTAACAGCAGTACACTGCAGGTGGGTGGGGGTGGTCTGTGTGGATTGTAACAGCAGTACACTGCAGGTGGGTGGAGGTGGTCCGTGTGGATTGTAACAGCAGTACACTGCAGGTGGGTGGTCCACCTGCCCCCCTCTCCCTCCTCCCAAATCCCCCCTTCCCTCCCCCTCCCGTACACACACTGCCCCAGCTAACGCTTGCCTTAAAGACGCAAAAAACACGCACAATGTTCCCGCTTTCTCAAGCTGACAAAAACAAACGACACCAATACTCATTCATAATGTAAGCACCGTGCGCAGGTGTTTGAAATGACAATAATCTAAAACAACAACAACAACAAAGACAATAAACAGCAACAACAACAACAACAAAAATGATAATAATGATAATAATAATAATAATGCAGTCTATATAGCGTCTTTCGATGTAAAAATTATTTGCTCCGTTGCTCTGTACACTTTCAAAAACCGACGAGTAAAACATGCATGCATTTAAACACTAAGATGAAAACAAACATCCATACCACTGCACAGACATCCAAAAATACACTAAAAGTACATGTATGTTCAGACACGCACACAAAATCTGTGTATACAAATTCACACTCATCAGACATACCACACATCACAGTACCTAATTAATGTACATTTCCTATGTCATAACACTGAACCCCAATACCACAATATCTAAAACGATTCCCAATACTAACATGCAACCACCAGTCACATTCATCACAGTGCCAAAATAATGTACTGTATTCCAAACCAAATAGTTTAAAAATCAAACACAGCCCCTCTGCTCCACGCAACACATCAACAACACACCCAGAAAACAAACCAACCCCCCCCCCCCCCCCAAAAAAAAAAAAAAAACAACCCTAAAATACCACACACAAAAAAACAACAAAAAAAACAAAACAAAACACAACAAAAAAACCGAAACAAACGTTCACGTGCAAACATCGGGATAGGTAAAATTTTAAAGGGAATGTCTTCGGATTCTTTTCAGAAGTTAAGAAACGCTGTGGTTTTGTTTGTTTTTTGTTTGTTTGTTTGTTTGTTTTTGTGTGTGTGTGTGTGTGTGTGTTTTGGTGTTTTTTGTTGTTGTTGTTGTTGGGGTTTTTTTTTGGGGGGGTGGGGGGTGGGGGGGTGGTTGTTGTTGTTGTTGTTGGTGGTTTTGTTTTTGTTTTGTTTTGTTTGGGGGGTGGGGGGGGGTGTTTTTTGTTTGTTTTGTTTTTGTTTTTTGTTTCGGGGGGGAGGGGGGGGGTAGGGACAGGTAAAGGAGTCATTAGCAGTGGGGTCAAAGACAGAGAAATGTTTTTAACCAGCGTACTTTTGAGCGTGATAAATCTCAAACTCGGCGTTCTTCATCACTCCATTCACTTTGTGTCCTTTTATTTTTCATTCTTCATGAGGGTCCAGGCCCAACACTCAGCCTGTGTCGCAGATTGACATGGGCCAACAGCAAAGTGAGATGTGAGTATTGTCAATGATTTCTTCATTGCAATGGGAAATCATTCACAGCTTAGTCTTTTGTGAAGGGCTATGACTCTTAAACTAGGAGGCAAATTGCACTGGCTCTTAGTGCTGCAGCTTTGGGGGCTAGTAGGCCTTTGGGAACCACCCCAACACCGGCTGTCCTAAAACCCTCTTGGCCGAGAGAGTGGGGATGTAACTTGGGCAAGGCACTCTCCACTATAATTAAATCCTAGCCCTTGATAGTCGGGACAGCAGTTGCCTCTTCTGCTGTTCTGACGGTCATAGTCGAACACAGCTGACTATCATACCTCATACATGTAGAGAGTGTTGTTTACCTGAAATTCCGAGTACACTATGAGAAAACCAAGCCTGAGAAGATGTGGTCTCCAGGTGTTGCAGTCACGAGGATTGGCCGAAGTGCTGCCATGGAATCTTCACATGCCGAAAGTCGACGTGTTCAACTATGGGCATTTCTCGTCCATCCAGGACTGCCTGTACCGTCAGCTGCGCAGTTCACGTTACGTTCTGATTGGTGACGTGGATGAACTGTTCGTGCCCAGAACTGGTGATTCCCTGGTGACTCTCCTTGACGCCTCGTTCCACAAGGTCTGGTATCTGTTGTCTCAGATAACTCTCTCTGTCTCCGTCTGTCTCTCTGTTGTTGTCTCTGCCTGTCACTCTGTCTCTGTCTGAATGTTTGTCTCTTCTCTGTCTCTCCCTCTCTGTCTCTCTCTCCACCCCACCCCACCCCCCATCCCTCTCTCTCTCTCGTAGCAGTAGTTGTAGAAGTATTTACGAAAAAAACAACAACCCCAAAACCCACAAAAAAACAAACAAACCAAAAAAACAACTATTGTATTATTATCGGCATTGTTGTTAGTGTTGTCACAAGGACATATTGGAAGACAAGGCGATGCCTAAAATTATTATCCTTGAGTGATAAAGTTTTTGAATCTCTCTCTCTCTTTCTCTCTCTCTCTGGTGTGTGTTGCAGAGCCCACGTTGTGGATCTTTCCAGTTCCTGCACACCTTCTTCAATCGTAACGCTCCGCCTTGGCCATCACCACCACCACCACCACCACCATCATCGTCGTCATCACTTCTCTCCCAACATCAGCACGACCCCGCCACCACTGCTGAGAACAGCACCAAACAGAACACCCCCATCGCTTCCAACAACAACAAGAACAACAACACCACCAATAACAACAACATTATCATCGACACAGACCCTCATATCTACGCCAAGGCCAGGCAGTATCAACTCCCTATTTTCCTTCACAACGCGCGCCACGTCAAGGTCCTGAACCCACCCTTCAGGTCCAAGATAGCCTACGACCCTCGCCGAGTGTTGGTGGTAAGCGTGCACGTCGTCTACAAGCTCCGCAAGGGGTTCCGATCCTGCGTGATGAGCAGCCGGGCGGGTCTGCTCCACCACTACCGAAGGCTCTCCGGAACGGCCGGAGTGCCTGTGATGAGGGACGACAGTGTCAGAAGATACGGGGAGAGGTACGTTCAGGAGGCCGTCAGCATCTTGAAGGAGGTGGATGAAAGAATAAAGAAAGCCTGAAAAATGACAAACGATGAGACTGGGTGATCACCATTGCCGAGTGGTTAATAAAGCATTGGACTTTCTTCTTCTTCTTCTTTGTTGGTGGGTTGCAACTCCCACGTTCACTCGTATGTACACGAATGGGCTTTTATGTGTATGACCGTTTTTAACCCCGCTATGTACTGGTAGCCATACTCCATTTTCGGGGATGTTCGTCTTTCAATCTGAGGGTTCCTGGTTCGAATCTCGGTAACGGCGCCAATGTGACTGTGTGGTCGCAATAGCTGAGTGATTAAAGCGTTCGACTTTGAATCTGAGGGTCCCAGGTTCGAATCTCGTTAACGGCGCCTGGTCGGTAAAGGGTGGAGATCCCCCCCCTCCCTCCCCCCCCCCCCCAACCCCCCACCCGATTTCCCAGGTCAACATACGTGCTAGTGCTTGAAAAACCCCTTCGTGTGTGCACACACGAAGATCAAATGTGCACGTTGAAGATCCGGTAATCCATGTCAGTGTTCGGTGGGTTATGGAAACAAGAACATACCCAGCATGCACACCCCCGAAAACGGAGAATGGCTGCCTACATGGCGGTGTGAATCAACAGAACGATCACACATGTAAAATGTTACATGTCTGAGTGTGTGTGCGTGCGTGAGTGTGTATGCGTGCGTAGCTTAAACCCGACTGAATCAGCCGGACGGACACAGGAAACGAATGATATGAGCACCAATAGCCCAGAGGATATAAACTGGCCTTGGTCAAACTATACCCCGGGTATAATGTAGCCCAGGCTAGTTTATACGGGGATAAACTCTGGACAGGGTGGGATCTGGCCTGTCACACCGGATCACTAGTGAACCATGTATCAGAAGACCAAAGTCGAACCGATTCCAATACAGCGGGCCCTGAGTGTATGTGTACGTATTAAAAAAAAAAAAAAAAAAAAAAAAAAGAAAATTGAAAATTTTGTGGAAAAAGCCACAGCAAAAACAGCGTTGAAATCAATTATGGCACAATAACCACAAGAAGTAAAACGACCAATTTAACGACGTCGCCGCTGGCTTCATGGACACTCAGTATATGAGCCCATCGCGGCACCCTTGCTCATGAAACAGCAAAATAATTTTTTATGCGTGGCCGAACACTGAAATAAAAACTGATGGAAACGCGATGATGACTCGCTCTCAGTCTTGTGTTGCATCTCTTTCATTCTCGAACAAGAACTGAATACTGTGTGCAATAACGCGCGCGCGCACGCTTGTGTCGATGTGTTTGTGTGTGTGTGTGTGTGTGTGTGTTGTGTGTGTGTGTGTGTGTGTGTGTGTGTGTGTGTGTGTGTGTGTGTGTGTGTGTGTGTGTGTGTGTGTGTGTGTGTGTGTGCCAATGGTTTTTTTTGTTTTTGGTTTTCTTTGTGTGTGTGTGTGTGTGTGTGTGTGTGTGTGTGTGTGTGTGTGTGTGTGTGTGTGTGCCGGCCGGGTGTGTGTCTTCAGTGCGCGCGAACTCGGGCGCTCCGTCCAGTCGTACGTACGTCGAGTCAGTATAGTGTGCACTGATGATCTTCCGTCTACATTGTTACTGTTCACACTGTACTTGTATGTGTCAATGAACTAACAGGTGTACAAAATTAATATGCCACACTGACTGACAAAACGGCAAAAATGAGATGAAAGAAAATCCTTTTTTGTCATCATCATCACCATCACCATCATCATCACCACCACCAAAATCACCATCACCATCATGATCATCATGATCATCATCACCATCATCACCATCACCACCATCACCACCATCATCACCATCACCACCATCATTATCACCATCATCATCACTGATCACCACCATCACCACCATCATCATCATCATCACCATCATCATCATCATCACCATCATCATCATCGCTAACAACCACACCAACTTCTTCTTCAGTCGTTCGTGGGCTGCAACTCCCACGTTCACTCGTATACATGTACAAGAGTGGGTTTTTACGTACAGTACATGACGGTTTTTATCCCGCCATGTAGGCAGCCATACCGTCCCATTTTCGGGGGTGGAACACAGCAACAATACCACCAACACCACCGCCACCAAAAACAACAATTAACATCCACAATAGCAGCAGAAGCAGCAGGAAGAGGAAAACTGGTTGTCCATGATCACTGGCATCTACACTGATGTCATTCCGGCCACTTCATTTTTGTTTTTTCATTGTTTCAGTGTTTATTGTTGGTTCGTTTCCTACGCAGGTAACACTCACCCATTTCCACCCATAAACGCACGCAGACATACAGACCCACTCACACACGCAGACACAGACAGACAGTTTGGGGAATATCTGAATCTCTCGGGCGAGGAGGAGAGGGGGGGGGGGGGCGGGAAGTTCGGGCTGGAGAAGTTTCCGCATGATGGGCAGGGAGGGGGGTTGGGGGTATCGACACGCGGGACGATCAGCACACCCACCCAAGCCACACTCATAACTATGTATATTTGCAGTCGGCCGTACGCGCGACTCTCAATGACAGAAGAAAAACAGCTCGGAAGGATCTTCGTGCAAGGTCGAAGGTTATAGAATATCAGCAGAGTCACCTCCCCTGCTCGACCCTTGCCACCACAGACGCGTTCTCTCGATCAAGTATCACACGAAGTCAGCTTTATTTATTATTATTTCCATTGAGAAATTCACTTCTGAACTGTTATCGACACAGGTTTACGAATCAGTAAAACTCGATAAAAAATTGTGTGCATACACCGTTCAGTGTTGTGTGTTTAATTTCAGTATGGATCTGTCGAAAGTCAAGGAACAGGTGAGAATTTGTCAATTTTAAGAATGAAGAAGAATCACATGTTGAGTCTGTTTATGCTCTGACCTGATTTGGTTTCTGGACGCACTGCGTCTGCTTGTTAAAGTGCAACCTTACCGTTCATTCCGTCCCACTTAAGAATCCTGAATACAGCTCCAGGGGAAATCAGGATGCTAAGCGTCTTCTGTTTGTGTGTGTGTGTGTGTGTGTGTGTGTGTGAGAAAGCGGCAAGAAAAATATGCTGGTTTAATGTTTCATATATATATATATATATATATATATATATATACATACGCCCGCGGTAATGGCTTTAAGAGTTTTTTTTTAGGGGAGGGGTGTGGGGGCTTATGTAGAAAAACAAAACAAACAAGAATGTTCAGGTCCGACACTAGATATTCATGCAAACTAAAAGTTTGTACAGAGCTATTCGATTCGGCTTAATGGGCCTAGAACATACCCGGGAATAAAATGGCCTCTGTGTGTGTGTGTGTGTGTGTGTGTGTGTGTGTGTGTGTGTTTATTTGGGAGTGCATCTAAAAGTTGTGTGTGCATGCACAATACATGAGTTAATGATGAATATGTTTGTGTTTTATTATATAAAACATTTAAGCTGGTATTCAGATGAACTAGGTGTGTGTACATTACAAACATGACAACAGTTGAATAGTAACACACACACACACACACACACACACACACACACACACACACACACACACACACACTATATCTTCATGTATATGATAATGGACCCTCACACTGGATTTTGAAAGACAAATCCAGGTCATGGAAATGTGATGTTATTGCATGATACTGAAGTGTAATAATCAGACACACTGATCACAATATTAGTTTATTACCAAAGAACAAATGTACCAAACCACCAAGCAGTACACTGGACCATGTATGAAGATCTGCTGACATCAATTAAAAATAACAACATGGTATAGCAATGTAGCAAGATCTTGCCAAAACAATACTTCAAGTCCAAGGAACTGTTGAGGGAGGGAAATGTATAGCAAGTCAGCTCTTATAGCTTTTAGATGCGTTTGATTGGCTGAGAGCGGGCGGGCCCGTCTTTTCACTGTTAGCAGCGCGAAATTTGGCCAAGCAGAGCAAACCAATAGGCCTAGTTTGCATCAGTTTGACATGGTAAGTATATGTAACACCAAACATGGAGTATAATACAAACTCCTCCTATTGATGGGCTTACAACATAGCAGATTAATGGGAAATCCAATTAGAACAATAGAAGAGTCCCAAACTTTGACACAACAACAGATCTGGAGTACTCTGTTGAATGGTTTGTGAGTGTTGTGTGTGTGTGTGTGTGTGTGTGTGTTGTGTGTGTGTGGTGCCCCAATGACTCTTAGAGTTGTTAACAATAAGTGAAGGGAGAGGAGGATCTTGGAAACCTCACTGTGCTCGGAGTAGGACACTGTATAAAGTGTATTGTTTTTGATGAGCACTGTCTCACTCTGTGCCCTGTGTCACTCATCCTGAGTGCCCCTTACTCAGCCATGCCCAGGCTCCTCCGCTGTGACCCCTGTACCAGCAGTCCACAGGAAGCCATCAGGATTAGGTCTTCCAGAGGCCACACACCACTGGAGACCCTGTACAACCAATGCTGAATAACTGATGGTGTTCAGTAACTAGTGCCTGTTCTGAGCCAATACAATACACAGGACTGCTCCAGCTAAAATTTCTACTCATGAAGCCATCAGAATTCTCTTCCAGAGGCCACACACCACAGAAGACCCTGTACAACCAGTGCTGAATAACTGATGGTGTTCAGTAACTAGTGCCTGTTCTGAGACAATAATATACACAGGACTCCTCAAGCTAAAACCTACTCATGACAATAATCATTACTTGGTTGTGGAGTCCGCTTGTCAGAAAGCCAGCATCTCCCCCGAGTTAAGAATCAGACCTGCCTCCTTGTCCTTATGTTCATCTCATCAACACCCCATGAAATTGTTCACACTGTCGATTTGATAATGAAAATTACAACTTTATTTGTTTATGGCCTTTCCATGTAAACCATGTTGAATTATGCTGTACTGTGTAAAACATGCAATTAAACACTAAAATGACAACTACCTTCTAAAGATAACCTTGCACAAACATGAAACCAAACACTAACAGTAACAATAATTTGTGTGAGCGCAAGTGCGCACACACACACACACACACAACAAAAATATGTTACAACACAGCACTTGAAATACACATGATATCAAAGATCACAATACCTAACACTAACACTAACAGGAACTTAGCATAAGCATTGAAGGAAAGCAGGTGGGTGTTTGAGAGGGGGTTGAAACTGAGGTCACCATGGGAACAGGTTTTGAAAGGCCACATTAAAAATATGGATAGATTATCTTTGTTTTGTTTGTGTTTTATTTCATTATATATATATTGATATTGAATGAGGATGATGACAGTGCTGCTGTGGATGTCAGTTGAGGATTGGGACTACATGACTGTTCTCCACTGACTTCCATAGCACTGTGTATGGAAACCAGTGGCAGCCAGGTCCCAGAGATCTGTACAGACACCTGCTGTATTGCTTCAGGAAATTTCAGCAGCACTTCCAAAAACACATCCTTGAAGTGGGTGACTGTTTACTGTATGGTTCCAGTCTTCTGAACCTGTCCACCTTCTCAATCTGAGCAGGAGTTGGCCATAGGCCAAAAAACAAAAACAAAAATGACAGCAACAGCAAAAAATGAATAGACAAAAAATTAAAAATAAATTAAAAAAATAAAATAAAATAAACCCGAAACAAAACCCCCACTTCTGTTGGGAATCAAACCAGCATTCTCCCAGTCCTCAGTCCTGAACACTAACTTCTTCGCCTCTGCTGCTCGTACTATGACACATGTTATATCAGAATATAGTTCTGCAAGTTGTGTTGATGAGCTGGAAGACAAATTTGTGTACACTGTTTCAGATAATGAAGTGATTGATTGATTGAATCTGATGTTTTTTCTAAGTTTGTGTGTCATACTAATGGTACTAATACGTAACACAGAAGTGTAATAAGTTTTTGTGGAAACTTAAGAATTTCTTTCTTTTTCCACACAGTTTGATGAGGAAGGCTACGCTATCATTGAAAACTTTTTAACGGACGAGGAGGTGCAGAGTCTACGATCTGCAATGGCGGACATCATTGACAACCTTGATCCCAAGGAGCATCACAGTGTTTTCAGGACAGAAAATCAGGTAGCAGTTCTGCAGATGCAACGGGTTATGACACCGTTATTCAAACCCCAAATCAGCTTCTGTTGCTGTGTCTTTTGTTTTTGTGGTTTGGGTGGATTTTTTTTTGTCCCTTTTGACTGACAGTAAATGGTACTTGATGAATGCCTCAGCTTGTATGGTTTGGAGGCATGATTTGTATTTCATACTGTTTTCAGTGGAGAAGAATGTATGATTATTTCAATCATGACAAAGTCTTGTCATATAATTTACAGTGTAGTTACTTCTCAGGATGATTTTATTTTATTTATTTATTTATTTTTTAATGATTTTAACATTTGATTTTATTTCTTTATCTATTTGCTTATTTATATATTTATTTTGTTTAATTTTTCATTTATTTACTTATTTATTCTAATTCATTTATTCATTAATCTGATGACTTTTCCTCTTTTATATATATATTTCTTTTTATCTTCTTTTTTATCCCCCTCAAGGCCTGACTAAGCACATTGGGTTATGCTGCTGGTTAGTATCAGCAGCTCAAGGAGGCATCACTGCATTTGGTCAAATCCATATATGCTACACCACATCTGCCAAGCAGATGCCTGACCAGCAGCATAACCCAATGCACTTGCTGGTCAGGCATCTGTGTAGCAGGTGTGGTGTAGCGTATATATATATCTATATATGGAATTGTCCGAACATAGTGACACCTGCTTGAGTAACTGAACTGGACTGTGATTGGGCAGTCTGAGCATGTTTTCACATATATGTGAGGACATCTGTTTGGCATCCGATCAAGTCACAGTGCATGATCATATGACAATTCTTCGATATTTGTGTTTCATTTTCCATCTGAACATATGAATCTTATTTGACTTGAATATTTTGAACATGTGTCTCTCATTTCAGTTCAACGATGAGTACTTTATGTCCAGTGGTGACAAAATCAGCTTCTTCTTTGAGGATGGTGCTATTGATAAGGATGGTATGTATTTTTTTGTTTTTTGCTTGTGTGTGTGTGTGTGTGTGTGTGTGTGTGTGTGTGTGTGTGTGTGTGTGATGTGGTAATAATAGGAATAAGAATTCACTTTTATATAGCACTTGGCCTTTGGCTCTTAACAGTTCATGTGATATGAATATGGTACAGGAATTTAAAAAACAACAAAAAAACAAAACCAAAAACAAACACCAAAAACAACAGCAGCAAAAACAAACTATCAAGATTTGTATCTTGCTAAAGGTACTATCTACAATCAATACACAATCAATGCAAGATACAAACTTGCCAAAGGTACTATCTACAATCAATGCAAGATACAAACTTGCCAAAGGTACTATCTACAATCAATGTAAGATACAAACTTGCTAAAGGTACTATCTACAATCAATGCACAATCAATGCAAGATACAAACTTGCCAAAGGTACTATCTACAATCAATGCAAGATACAAACTTGCCAAAGGTACTATCTACAATCAATGCAAGATACAAACTTGCTAAAGGTACTATCTACAATCAATGCAAGATACAAACTTGCCAAAGGTACTATCTACAATCAATGCAAGATACAAACTTGCCAAAGGTACTTTCTACAATCAATGCAAGATACAAACTTGCTAAAGGTACTATCTACAATCAATGCAAGATACAAACTTGCTAAAGGTACTATCTACAATCAATGCAAGATGCAAACTTGCTAAAGGTACTTTCTACAATCAATGCAAGATACAAACTTACGAAAGGTACTATCTACAATCAATGCAAGATACAAACTTGCCAAAGGTACTATCTACAATCAATGTAAGATACAAACTTGCTAAAGGTACTATCTACAATCAATGCACAATCAATGCAAGATACAAACTTGCCAAAGGTACTTTCTACAATCAATGCAAGATACAAACTTGCCAAAGGTACTATCTACAATCAATGCAAGATACAAACTTGCCAAAGGTACTATCTACAATCAATGTAAGATACAAACTTGCTAAAGGTACTATCTACAATCAATGCACAATCAATGCAAGATACAAACTTGCCAAAGGTACTATCTACAATCAATGCAAGATACAAACTTGCCAAAGGTACTATCTACAATCAATGCAAGATACAAACTTGCCAAAGGTACTTTCTACAATCAATGCAAGATACAAACTTGCTAAAGGTACTATCTACAATCAATGCAAGATACAAACTTGCTAAAGGTACTATCTACAATCAATGCAAGATACAAACTTGCTAAAGGTACTTTCTACAATCAATGCAAGATACAAACTTACGAAAGGTACTATCTACAATCAATGCAAGATACAAACTTGCCAAAGGTACTATCTACAATCAATGTAAGATACAAACTTGCTAAAGGTACTATCTACAATCAATGCACAATCAATGCAAGATACAAACTTGCCAAAGGTACTATCTACAATCAATGCAAGATAAAACTTGCCAAAGGTACTATCTACAATCAATGCAAGATACAAACTTGCCAAAGGTACTTTCTACAATCAATGCAAGATACAAACTTGCTAAAGGTACTTTCTACAATCAGTATCTAAATGGGTCAAGGGGAATAAGTGCATCAAACTGAGGCAGTAAAGAAGGCAAGGAACTATAGCAGATGCATTGTGATTTAAAAAAAAAAAAAAGAAAAAAAAAAGTTCACTGATAAGAAAGTAATTGTGACACTGTCTCATAAACGTTGTGTGCCTTTATTAGAAAGTTTAGTGTGTGTGGTGGGTGTGTGTCGTGTGTATGGGTGTGTGTGCGTGTGTGCATACATCTTTATGTGTGTGTGTGTCCCCTTGTTCATTTAAATCTATCATTCTATGCATCCTTAAACCAAACAGCTGTTCACTCATTCAAAATAAATGATAAACTTACACAGAAATATCTTGGGGGTGGGAGAATGTATAAAGAAGAGAAGAAAAAAACACACCCATGAAACATGTAATATATAGTACTGATTTTGAACTGAAATCATAGAATGCGCTGGCCATCGAAGGTGCAGCTTTGTTCAGTCATAATGGCCTAGGAGTTTTAACCCCGTGAGTGCTACTGACGAAGTACACTCATCAGTGAAGTGGTGTCACCCCACCTAAATGATAGAACACAGACCTCACAAGTCAGAGTGTCAGTCACTGCTCTGTATTGACGGGCGCAACAGCCGAATGGTTAAAGCGTTGGACTTTCAATCTGAGGGTCCCAGGTTCGAATCTCGGTGACGGCGCCTGGTCGGTAAAGGGTGGAGATTTTTCCGATCTCCCAGGTCAACATATGTGCAGACCTGCTAGTGTCTGAACCCCCTTCGTGTGTATACGCAAGCAAAAGATCAAATACGCACGTTAAAGATCCTGTAATCCATGTCAGCGTTCGGTGGGTTATGGAAACAAGTACATACCCAGCATGCACACCCCTGAAAGCGGAGTATGGCTGCCTACATGGCGGGGTAAAAACGGTCATACACGTAAAAGCCCACTTATGTATATACGAGTGAACGTGGGAGTTGCAGCCCACGAACAAAGAAGAAGAAGAAGAACTGCTCTGTATTTTGACTTCTTCTTCTTCTTCTTTGGACTGCATTTCTAGTTTTGTTCAGCAAAATCAATGACACCATTGATAAAATTATACACATGACGTGTGCATTCCATTTCACTGAGGTTGAGAAGTCCAGGGGTAAAAAAAGAACCCATGTAATTCAGTGTGAATGCAAAGAACTGTAAACACACACACACACACATACACACACACACACCCTACACTCATCAACAAAAACTCATTCACAGACACATTCACACTCACACAAACAAATACACATGCAAGGATGCGCACACACACGCACACGGACATGTACATGCATACATACGTGCGCGCGCGCGCGCTCACACACACACACACAGAAACACACGTGCACACAAACACACGCTCTCTCTCTCTCTCTCTCTCTCTCTCTCTCTCACACACACACACACAGTAAGATAGATCATGATTGGGAACAAAGAAAGAGAAATGACATGCAGTTCCATATTTTATATATATAGCTTGCTGGGTGAAATTTTAGACTTTATATGTGTGTAACATGGCTGCAAGGTATGGTGCAGATTATGAATTAATGCATTTTGTAAAGCACATAGAGGAGTGATGGCCTAGAGGTAACGCGTCCGCCTAGGAAGCGAGAGAGAATCTGAGCGCGCTGGTTCGAATCACGGCTCAATCGCCGATATTTTCTCCCCCTCCACTAGACCTTGAGTGGTGGACTGGACGCTAGTCATTTGGATGAGACGATAAACCGAGGTCCCGTGTGCAGCATGCACTTAGCGCACGTAAAAGAACCCACGGCAACAAAAAGGTTGTTCCTGGCAAAATTCTGTAGAAAAATCCACTTCGATAGGAAAAACAAATAAAACTGCACGCAGGAAAAAATACAAAAAAAAAAAGAAAAGAAAAAAGGGTTGCGCTGTAGTATAGTGACGCGCTGTCCCTGGGGAGAGCAGCCCGAATTTCACACAGAGAAATCTGTTGTGATAAAAAGAAATACAGATACAGATACAGGAGTGTGCTGGATACAGTGACATACAAGTATAACCATTATTATCATTCACTTTTCTCTGGTCACGAAACCTGGTTTGGTTGTAGGGGTGCTCACTGCTGATATATCACAACCATTCTCCATTTCTGGCAGTCGTAGGATGTAGGGCCTGCGTTTCGGCAAAGCTCCCTGTTACTCAGCTTTGACTGTTCATGATGGAGGGTTAAGATGATTTCGCATCTCACTCTGCAGTGATTTTGCACCGCGACGCAATCGTACCACCTGCACACCATTTGCAGTTCGGGAAGAGAGAGAGCTCTTGCCATTTACTTCCGTCTACATACCGATACAGGTATTACAATGAAACTGATTGGCAGTCTGTTTGCCGCAACGTAAACACATAATTGTGAGATCATCACCCAGCACTCCCCCGTCCACTCAGTGATGTTGTCTGTCCACTTCTTTTGCTGTCTGTTATTCTTCTTCTTCTTCATCTTCTCATCATCATCATTATTATTAGTAATATTATCATCATTATCAGTATCAATATTATAATTATTATTTACTATTATTATTTATTATTATTATTATTGTTGTTGTTGTTATTATTATTATTATAATCATTATTATTATTTACTTATTTATTAAAACTGTATGGTTGTGCTCTTTCAGGCCAGCTGACAGTGGAAAAAAATAGGTCAGTAAACAAAGTAGGTCATGCCCTTCACTGCCTGCAACCTGCCTTCAGGAAGGTCACCTTCAGCGATAAGGTCAAGGTAACTGGACCTTTAATTATTTGGATTAAAAAAACAAAACAAACAAGGTGTGTGTTTATACACGCACATACAGATAAGTAGAAAAAAATTCACTTTTGTAGTAAAACAAATTTTATACACTTGCAGGCAGAAGAAAGATGGTACTTTACTGAAGAGATGCAACACCCCCTCCCCCAACCTCCCTACAATCCCTCCCCCCCCCCACACCTCCCCAGCAACCACTCCCCTCGCCCCTCCCCATTGAGAACAGCCTGGATTTCATACCGAGAGAGCTGTTGTGATAAAGAATGATGTGATACAATGCAATGCAATGCAACACAAAACAATACAGTTTAAAGAATAATATACAATACAACACAACACAAAACAGTACAATTATTATTATTATTATTATTTATGTTACAACTACCACTACTACTACTATCATTATCATCATCATCATTATCACTCATTATCAGTATCTTGATAGTTGATGCACACTGCCGTGTGTTGCAGGATGTGGCCAGGTGTGTTGGGATGGAGGACCCAGTGGTGTGTCAGAGCATGTACATTTTCAAGGTAAGACTGAACACAGCCTGCTTGTACAGATTGATGTAAGTTCACAGTTAGGCCAACAGCAAAGTAAGAGCTGTATCATCAGTGATTTCTCCAGTGCAGTGGGAAATCGCTTACAGATTAGTCTTTTGTGAAGGACTGTGACTCTTAAACTAGGAGGCAAAACTGCACTGGCTCTTGGTGCTGCAGCCTTGGGGGCTCATGTTCAAGTTCTGTTATCAGGGAAATTGTGTTGTGGCGCTTGTTCCGGTCTTCACAGACGTTCCACCTGCGGTAGCCTTTTTTGCCACTGGCTGTCCGGGGTAGAGGCACACTGAAGTGGTCCAGTGGGTTTTTAGTCTGTCAGCCTGGGTGGGCATGGGTGCAGGAGCAAGAGAGGCAGCCAATGAAGGTCCTGGAACAGCAGGGGGGGGTCTGTGGGGGTTGGGGGGGGGAGGAGCACCACCACCACCACTAGTAGCACCGGCGTCTTGGGCAGATCTGTGTCGAACAGCAGCAGAACGGGCACGGACAGCGACAGCATTTACAGCATGGTACTTGGTGCTGAGTGCATCGCAGACACTGATGAGGTACTTCTCCAGGGGCATCTTCCTCAGGTCAAGGGCTGCCAGATGCTTGTTGTAGAGGATGGACCCCTGAATAAGAGTGAGAGTCAGAAGATGGAAGAACAGTTTCTTCTCCACTTCATCGTCTTCCTATTCAGGGGCATGTAGGCCATCAGCTGGTCACTCATGTCCACTCCAGCCATGTTGGTGAGGTAGTCCTGTACTGCAGCTGGCTTCTGTCTGTCAGGGCGGTGTCGTGTTGTGACACTGACCATGGTGGTTGGCAGCATGACTGTTGTCAGCACATGAACTGGCTTTTTGTCCTGCCAGTGCCACTTCAGCACAGCAACATGACCTGCAACCACACACACACACAGATGATCATCAGGTCTATCTCTTTATTCTTATTGTTGTTTGAATTATTTATTTGTTTGCTTATTCCCTTGTTTATACTAAATATTTATGAGGATGGAAGCACAATGTGATAAGTTTTTACATGTAGTCAAAGAATACCACCTTAGTTGTTTTTGTTGTTGTTGTTTTTACAATATTACAAACAATAACAGTATCAGTTTTAGTACTGTTACTGTCATTCCTATAGCACCTTGTTTTACAAATAAACTCCATGTTATTGTATAATAGAAAATAAGTAAACATATGCATGCAATCATACACACACACACATGCACACACACACACACACACACACACACACACACATATATATATATATATATATATATATATATATATATATATATATATATATATATATATATAGATATGCACACACTCAATGACTCATCCTCCCTCACCCCCACACCCCCTGCCTAAGTGTCTGTATGTACATGAAATACAGAATGCATCACTGTGACAAGTACACACTCACACTGTATGTAAAACATGTATGAATCCATGCACACCAGACAATTTATGTGATAATGATTTTACTTTACCCACCTTTTCTGAAAGCAAGGACTTCACCGGTGCAGAGAGTTCTTTCAGGGTTTCTGAACAGAGGTGGCATGCCTCTCCGGTTAGCTCTGACAGTTTGTGCCAGTTTGTGTCAGCAAATCACCAGGCTCCGGACAGCAGTAATAATTGTCCACATTCACTGTGTGGCCAGTGTTGTGCAGGGGCTCTGTCAGTTGCGTCCACATTCACTGTGTGGCCAGTGTTGTGCAGGGGCTCTGTCAGTTGCGTCCACATACACTGTGGCCAGTGTTGTGCAGGGGCTCTGTCAGTTGCGTCCACATTCACTGTGTGGCCAGTGTTGTGCAGGGGCTCTGTCAGTTGCGTCCACATTCACTGTGTGGCCAGTGTTGTGCAGGGGCTGTCAGTTGCGTCCACATACACTGTGGCCAGTGTTGTGCAGGGGCTGTCAGTTGCGTCCACATTCACTGTGTGGCCAGTGTTGTGCAGGGGCTCTGTCAGTTGCGTCCACATTCAGTGTGTGGCCAGTGTTGTGCAGGGGCTGTCAGTTGCATGACGACATCAACTGGCCTGTTGCTGATGTTTCGGTCACCTGAATATTTCTTCTTCTTCTTCTTCTGCGTTTGTGGGCCAGATTATTGTTCTGTTTTAAGTAAAATCTAAATGTAATATGTTTCATGTGTCACTTGCTACAAAAGTGTTACTTGGGATAAAAACAAACCCCGTGACAACAAAACTTCACATACCCTCTCTTCACAATTCCATTTTTGCAAATGGCGGGTAAACAGTAGTAGAGTTGAGTTTAACTCTCTCCATACGAACGGCGACAGAGACGACGTTAACAGCGTTTCATCCCAATTACCATCATCAAAATATTGCAAGCGGAACGCTCTTATACTGAAGAGGTGAATGTTGACAATAATACCACAGTTCTGACGACGGAAGCTAAAGGTTGGGTCATTCAGACACCCACTGGACATCCGAGGGGTCTGTGTAGAGGAGAAGAGAGGACTGGCCGTACTGAGTGAGTTAACGACCTATCTGCAATAAGCCCTTAAGGTCAAGTAGTTCTGGACAGATGTCCGGCAGTGGTCGTTCGGTGGCTGAAGATGTTCAGTGCTGTGGTCCGTTAAAAGGTTTGGGACCCCGGGTAAACACACAAACGTGTGCTTTTCATCAAGGGTTTACCGAAACTTCCGTTTCCGTTATTGCCAGCTGACGTTTTTTTGTTCGAATTTCATGATGAACGTTCAAAAATGTCCCCCACCCCCCTCCCCCCTCATGATCAGATTTAGACGGGTTTTAAAAAATAAAAACGAACAAACAAACAAACTGTGTGTGCGCGTGTGTGTGTGCTTGCGCATGCAGGCGCGCGCGCACACACACACACACACACACACACACACACACACACACACACACTCTCAGAGGCACACACACACACACACACACACACACACACACACACACACACACACACACACACACACACGCACGCACACACACACACACCCCGCCCCCCCCCCCCCCCCCCCCACACACACACACACTTGCAAAGTTAACCCTTCCTCACCCCCCTCATTGTTTTCCGTCTCTTTTCTTTTTCAGCCCCCACACATTGGAGGAAAAGGTGTGTGCTTATCATCCAATTTTTTTCTGTATATAATGTTATATGCCTATGTATCTTTGATATCGCCTTGTGTATAATGTCATCACCCTGTGCATAATGTTTTCGCCCTGTGTGTATTGTTATTGCGCTGTTTGTAATATTATCGCACTGTGTATAATGTCATTGCCTTGCGTGTAATGTTATCGCAGTATGTGTAATGTCATTGCCCTTTGTATAATGTTATTGCCCTGTGTATAATTTTATTGTACTGTGGATAATGTTATCACAATGTGGATAATGTTAATGTTATCACACTGTGGATAATGTTATCACACTGTGGATAATGTTATCACAATGTGGATAATGTTAATGTTATCACACTGTGGATAATGTTATCACACTGTGTATAATATCATCGCCCTGTGTATAATGTTTATTGCACTGTGTATAATGTCCTCATATTGTGTGTAATGTTATCACCCTGTGTATCTTTGTTATTGCACTGTGTATAATGTCATCACACTGTGTATGTTATCACCCTTCTGTAATGTTATCACCCTGTGTATAATGTTATCGCCCTGTGTGTAATGTTATCACCCTGTGTATAATGTTATCACCCTGTGTGTAATGTCATCACCCTGTGTATGTTATCACCCTTCTGTAATGTTATCACCCTGTGTATAATGTTATCGCCCTGTGTGTAATGTTATCACCCTTGTGTAAGTTTATCACCCTGTGTATAATGTTATCACTCTGTGTATAATGTTATCACACTGTGCATAATGTTATCACCCTGTGTGTAATGTTATCACCCTGTGTATAATGTTATCACCCTGTGTATAATGTTATCACACTGTGTGTAATGTTATCGCCCTGTGTGCAACATCATCACTCTATGTATAATGTTATCACCCTGTGTATAATGTTATCGCCCTGTGTTTAATGTCATCACTCTGTGTATAATGTTATTGCTCTGTGTAATGTTATCACCCTGTGTATAATGTTATCACCCTGTTTATAATGTGTTATAACGCCCTGTGTATAATGTTATCACCCTGTGTATAATGTTATCGCCATGTGTATAATGTTATCGCCCTGTTGATGATGTCATTGCACTGTGTATAATGTTATCGCACTGTGTGTAATGTTATCACACTGTGTATAATGTTATCGCCCTGTGTGTAATGTCATCACCCTGTGTATAATGTTATAGACCATTGTATAATGTTATTGCACTGTGGGTAATGTTATCACCCTTTGTGTAATGTTATTACTGTGTGTATAATGTCATTGCACTGTTTGTAATGTTATCGCACTGTGTGTAATGTAATTGCCCTGTGTATAATGTTATCACGCTGTGTATAATGTTATCACCCTGTTTGTAATGTTATTGCCCTGGTATAATGTTATCACCCTGTTTGTAATGTTATCGCCTGTGTGCAATGTTGTCACACTGTGTATGATGTTATTGCCCTGTGTGTAATGTCATCACCCTGTGTGTAACGTTATCGCCCTGTGTAATGTTACTGCACTGTGTATAATGTTATTGCACTGTGTGTAATGTTATCACCTTGTATGTAATGTTATCAACCTGTGTATAATGTTATTGCCGTGTGTAATGTTATTGCACTGTGTATAAATAATGTTATCACCCTGTGTGTAATGCTATCACCCTTTGTATAATCTCATCCACCTGTGTGTAATGTTATCACCCTGTGTATCTTTTTATCACCCTGTGTATAATGCTATCACACTCTGTAATGTTATTGCACACTGTATAATGTTATTGCTCTCTGTATAATGCTATCCCACTGTGTATAATGCCATCACACTGTGTATAATGTTATCGCCCTGTGTGTAATTTATTGCCCTGTGTATAATGTTGTCACCCTGTGTAATGTTATCACACTGTGTGTGATGTTATTGCACTGTGTATAATGTCATCACCCTGTGTGTATAATGTCATCGCTTTGTGTGTAATATTATCGCCCTGTGTGTAATGTTATTGCACTGTGTATCTTGTTATCACGCTGTGTGTAATGTTATCACCCTGTGTGTAATGTCATTGCCTTGTGTGTAATGCCATCACACTGTGTATAATGTTATCACACTGTTTATAATGTTATCGCACTGTGTGTAATGTTTACACCCTTTGTATAATATTATCGCTCTGTGTGTAATGTTATCGCTCTGTGTGTAATGTTATCATCCTTTGTATCTTGTTATTGCCCTGTGTGTAATGTTATCGCACTCTGTATAATGTTATCACACTGTTTGTAATGTCATCTCCCTGTGTGTAATTTTATTGCACTGTGTGTTGTGTTATCACCCAATGTGTCATGTTATCACCTTATGTACCCTGTCACCCTATGTGTAATGCTATCACACTGTGTATGATGTTATCACACTGTGTATTTTGTTGTTATCATGTTATCACCCTATGTGTCATGTCATTGCACTGTGTACTATATTATCACCAAGTGTGTGATGCTCACATAATATTTATAATGTGTCATGCATGGAAAACCCAACACCTTTCTCACTGTCAAGAACGAAATTAATGCAGCAGTGCTGTCTCAGTGAATGTCATTCACTGCCGCATTTCCGTGTTGCTTTTAGTCCGTGAAGAAAGTACATGTGACCAGTCATGAAAAGATGCATTGCCTTAAACTTGATAGAATTAATCATTACTTGGTCAGAAAAGCTGCATCACCTTAAACTTAATTGATAGAATTAATTGTGGCTTGGTAAGAAAAGCACATTTCATCCAGACTGCACTGTGAGAAAAGGGAACATTCAGTCCCAAAGACTCACAAAATCATTCTCTCACATTCACACACACCTTGTCACCTCGGAACCATTCCTTCCTCTCTCTCTGTCACTCTCTCCCTCTCTCTCTCTCCCTCTCTCTCTCTCTCTCTCTCTCTCTCTCTCCCTCTCTCTCTCTCACTCACATACGCACACACACACACACACACACACACACACACACACACACAGGCATGCGCGCGCACGCACACACACACACACACACACACACACACACACACACACACACACATATACATACACACCAAACACACACACACACACACACACACACACACACACACACACACACACACACACACACACACACACACACACACACACACACACACACACAGAAACACACACACACACAGACGTCAGTACACACTGGCGACAACAGAATGTCAGCCACGCCACGTGTCCTCATCATGATGTCAGGTTGAAACATCATAGGTAAATTTGTATTTCATTAGGCCTTCATCAGTACGCCAGCAGTTTATATTCATGTAGCACCTTGGTTCACATGCTTGCATGTGGTGACATGATGCTGCTTTGTTGATCTTGACCAGTGGTCATATTGTATTGTATTGTATGGTGACATGATGCTGCTTTGTTGATCTTGACCAGTGGTCATTTTGTATTGTATTGTATGGTGACATGATCCTGCTTTGTTGATCTTGACCAGTGGTCATTTTGTATTGTATTGTATGGTGACATGATCCTGCTTTGTTGATCTTGACCAGTGGTCATATTGTATTGTATTGTATTGTATGGTGACATGATGCTGCTTTGTTGATCTTGACCAGTGGTCATATTGTATTGTATTGTATGGTGACATGATGCTGCTTTGTTGATGTTGACCAGTGGTCATATTGTATTGTATTGTATTGTGACAAGAAGCTGCTTTGTTGATCTTGACCAGTGGTCATTTTGTATTGTATTGTATGGTGACAAGAAGCTGCTTTGTTGATCTTGACCAGTGGTCATTTTGTATTGTATTGTATTGTATGGTGACAAGAAGCTGCTTTGTTGATCTTGACCAGTGGTCATATTGTATTGTATTGTATTGTATGGTGACATGATGCTGCTTTGTTGATCTTGACCAGTGGTCATATTGTATTGTATTGTATTGTATTGTATGGTGACAGTAAGCTGCTTTGTTGATCTTGACCAGTGGTCATATTGTATTGTATTGTATTGTATGGTGACAAGAAGCTGTTTTGTTGATTTTGACCAGTGGTCTTATTGTATTGTATTGTATTGTGACAGTAAGCTGCTTTGTTGATGTTGACCAGTGGTCATATTGTATTGTATTGTATGGTGACATGATCCTGCTTTGTTGATCTTGACCAGTGGTCATATTGTATTGTATTGTATGGTGACATGATCCTGCTTTGCTGATCTTGACCAGTGGTCATATTGTATTGTTTTGTATGGTGACATGATCCTGCTTTGTTGATCTTGACCAGTGGTCATATTGTATTGTATTGTATGGTGACATGATGCTGCTTTGTTGATCTTGACCAGTGGTCATTTTGTATTGTATTGTATGGTGACAAGAAGCTGTTTTGTTGATTTTGACCAGTGGTCTTATTGTATTGTATTGTATTGTATTGTATGGTGACAGTAAGCTGCTTTGTTGATCTTGACCAGTGGTCATATTGTATTGTATTGTATTGTATTGTATGGTGACAGTAAGCTTTGTTGATCTTGACCAGTGGTCATATTGTATTGTATTGTATGGTGACAAGAAGCTGCTTTGTTGATCTTGACCAGTGGTCATATTGTATTGTTTTGTATTGTATTGTATGGTGACAAGAAGCTGCTTTGTTGATCTTGACCAGTGGTCATATTGTATTGTATTGTATGGTGACAGTAAGCTGCTTTGTTGATCTTGACCAGTGGTCATATTGTATTGTATTGTATGGTGACAGTAAGCTGCTTTGTTGATCATGACCAGTGGTCTTATTGTATTGTATTGTATTGTATTGTGACAGTAAGCTGCTTTGTTGATGTTGACCAGTGGTCATATTGTATTGTATTGTATTGTATTGTATGGTGACAGTAAGCTGCTTTGTTGATCTTGACCAGTGGTGTTATTGTTTTGTGTTGTATTGTGTTGTCTTGTATTGTATTGTGACAAGAAGCTGCTTTGTTGATCTTGACCAGTTGTCTTATTGTATTGTATTGTATTGTATTGCATGGTGACAAGAAGCTGCTTTGTTGTTCTTGACCAGTGGTCTTGTATTGTATTGTATTGTATTGTATTGTATTGTATGGTGACAAGAAGCTGCTTTGTTGATCTTGACCAGTGGTCTTATTGTATTGTACTGTATTGTATTGTGTTGTGTTGTGTTGTGCTGTACTATTCTTTTGTCACAACAGATTTCTGTGTGTGAAATTTGGGCTGCTCTCGCCAGGAAGAGTCTGTTGCTACAGTGAGAGCGCCACCCCTGGTCTCAGTTTTTTGCTTGTGTGTGTATTTGGTTTTTCTATCAAAGTGGATTTTTGTGTTGTTGCCTTTGGTTCTTTCACATGCGCTAAGTGTTTGCTGTGTGCAGGATCTTGGTTTATCGTCTCATCCGAATGACTAGCATCCAGACCACCACCACTCAAGTGTAGGGGGAGAGAACAATACTGGCACTTGTGGGAATCGAACCAGTGCGCTCAGATTCTCTCGCTTCCTATGTATGCAGAGGAGTTACCACAATGGCATCACTTCACATGTATTTTATGTGTTCTGTGCTTCACATATGTGTCGTGTGTTCTGTGCTTCACATATGTGTTCTGTGCTTCACACATGTGTTATGCATTCTCTGCTTCACATGTGTTATGCGTTCTGTGCTTTACACTTGTCATGTGTTTCACATATGCCACTATGTGTCATGCATTCTGTGCTTTGCATATACGTTGTGCTTCACATATGTGTTCTGTGCTTCACATATGTGTCATGCATATCACATACTTGTCATGTGTTCTGTGCTTCACATATGTGACATGCGTTCTCTGCTTCACATGTGTTATGTTTCACATATGTATCGTGTGTTCTGTGCTTCACATATGTTCAGTGCTTCACATATGTTCAGTGCTTCACGTATGTGTTGTGTGTTCTGTGCTTCAGATATGTGTCGTGTGTTCTGTGCTTCATATATGTGTTGTGTGTTCTCTGTCTCACATATGTGACATGTGTTCCCTGCTTCACATATGTGTTATGTGTCTCACATATGTGTCATGTGTTCTGTGGTACACATATGTGTCGTGTGTTCTGTGCTTCACATATGTGCTATGTGTTTCACATATGTGTCGTGTGTTCTCTGCTTCACACATGTGACATGCATTCTCCGCTTCACACATGTGTGTTGTGTGGACGTCAGTGGTGCCGCACCAGGACTCCACGTTCCTGCACACCACGCCCCTTCGCCTGATGGGTCTGTGGATTGCTCTGGAGGACACAACGCTGGAGAATGGATGTCTGTGGTTCATCCCTGGCTCTCACAAAGGTAGGGATGGGGTGGGGGGGGGGGTGGGGGTGTGGAGGTGTTGGGGGGGGGGAGGGTAAAAAAAAAGTACAGTAAAAACTAAGCACCGCTTCAGTCTTTTCACTCAGAAGGTTTAAAAGTCTTCCAGAGTTTTAAACAGAAAAATATTTTGGTGTCATATACTGTACCATGTCAAACTGACTGGAGTTAGGCTGTCACCAGTGCTGATCTTACTAAGGTGATCTTCTTCTTCTGCGTTCACTCATATGCACACGAGTGGGCTTTTACGTGTATGACCGTTTTTACCCCGCCATGTAGGCAGCCATACTCCGTTTTCGGGGGTGTGCATGCTGGGTATGTTCTTGTTTCCATAACCCACCGAACGCTGACATGGATTACAGGATTTTTAACGTGCATATTTGATCTTCTGCTTGCATATACACACGAAGGGGGTTCAGGCACTAGCACATATGTTGACCTGGGAGATCGTAAAAATCTCCACCCTTTACCCACCAGGCGCCGTCACCGTGATTCGAACCCGGGACCCTCAGATTGACAGTCCAACGCTTTAACCACTCGGCTATTGCACCCGTCACTAAGGTGATCAAATCATATTATTAGGGTCTTAGAGCCTCACCAACCACTAAGACCATCCAGGTGTCACCATGCTGATTTTATGTGTGTGTGTGTGTGTGTGTGTGTGTGTGTGTGTGTGTGTGTGTGTGTGTGTGTGTGTGCTGCCCCATCATCTGCACCATTCCAGTGGCATTACGTTACTCCCACACTGCTCGTTCCGAGTGCCCCCGTACACAGCCACACCCAGAGTTCGTCTGCCGCAGCGGTCTCAGTGCCGGCAGTCCACAGGGAACTATCGATGTTAGTTCGCCAGGAGGCCACACACCAGAGAAGACCCTTCCTTTATTGATCATACCTCAGATCAAATCAAATTATTATGGTCTTAGAGCCTTGCCGAACACTAAGGCCATCTATCTGTCACCTTTGCTGATCTGACCTCAGATCAAATCCACTTATGGTGCTTAGAGCCTCGCTGACCACAAAAGCCATCTCAAGGCTGTCACCACAGTAGTGTCTACTTCAAGCCAAGGGTAAAAAAAAAAGTACAGTAAAAACTAAGCACCGCTTCAGTCTTTTCACTCAGAAGGTTTAAAAGTCTTCCAGAGTTTTAAACAGAAAAATATTTTGGTGTCATATACTGTACCATGTCAAACTGATACAAACTACGCCTATCGGTTTGCTCTGCTTGGCCAAATTTCGCGCGGCTAACAGTGAAAAGACGACCCGTCTTGCCCAGTCCACAAAATAATCATTTGTGTCATTTTTCATTGTTATTACTGTTATTATTGCTGTCATTATAATGATGATGATTATGAGTATTATCATTATTTGTTATTGATGTGAGTATTATTATCAGAACCAGGAAGCAAACTTGCCCCGTGAATAAGACGAGTGGTGTTGGCGTTGTGTGTTACCAGAGGGCGTGCACGGGAACAAGAG
>NC_134889.1:33413367-33425867 GCF_041734735.1 Babylonia areolata
GGGTGTTGCTGTGCTGTGGTAGAATATAACACTGAGTGTTGCTGTGCCGTGGTAGAATATAACACTGGGTGTTGCTGTGCTGTGGTAGAATATAACACTGGGTGTTGCTGTGCCGTGGTAGAATATAACACTGGGTGTTGCTGTGCCATGGTAGAATATAACACTGGGTGTTACCGTGCCGTGGTAGAATATAACACTGGGTGTTGCTGTGCCGTGGTAGAATATAACACTGGGTGTTGCTGTGCCGTGGTAGAATATAACACTGGGTGTTGCTGTGCCGTGGTAGAATATAACACTGGGTGTTGCTGTGCCGTGGTAGAATATAACACTGAGTGTTGCTGTGCCGTGGTAGAATATAACACTGGGTGTTGCTGTGCCGTGGTAGAATATAATACACTGGGTGTTGCTGTGTCGTGGCAGAATATAATACACTGAGTGTTGCTGTGTCGTGGCAGAATATAATACACTGGGTGTTGCTGTGCTGTGGCAGAATACAATACTGAGTGTTGCTGTGCCGTGGTAGAATATAACACTAGGTGTTGCTGTGCCGTGGCAGAATATAACACTGAGTGTTGCTGTGCTGTGGTAGAATATAACACACTGGGTGTTGCCGTGCTGTGGCAGAATATAACACTGAGTGTTGCTGTGCTGTGGTAGAATATAACACTGAGTGTTGCTGTGCTGTGGTAGAATATAACACTGAGTGTTGCTGTGCCGTGGTAGAATATAATACACTGAGTGTTGCTGTGCTGTGGTAGAATATAACACTGAGTGTTGCTGTGCTGTGGTAGAATATAACACTGAGTGTTGCTGTGCTGTGGTAGAATATAATACACTGGGTGTTGCTGTGCCGTGGTAGAATATAATACACTGGGTGTTGCTGTGTCGTGGCAGAATATAATACACTGAGTGTTGCTGTGTCGTGGCAGAATATAATACACTGGGTGTTGCTGTGCTGTGGCAGAATACAATACTGAGTGTTGCTGTGCCGTGGTAGAATATAACACTAGGTGTTGCTGTGCCGTGGCAGAATATAACACTGAGTGTTGCTGTGCTGTGGTAGAATATAACACACTGGGTGTTGCTGTGCCGTGGCAGAATATAACACTGAGTGTTGCTGTGCTGTGGTAGAATATAACACTGAGTGTTGCTGTGCCGTGGTAGAATATAATACACTGAGTGTTGCTGTGCTGTGGTAGAATATAACACACTGAGTGTTGCTGTGCCATGGTAGAATATAACACTGAGTGTTGCTGTGCCGTGGTAGAATATAACACTGAGTGTTGCTGTGCCGTGGTAGAATATAACACTGGGTGTTGCCGTGCTGTGGTAGAATATAACACACTGGGTGTTGCTGTGCCGTGGTAGAATATAACACACTGGGTGTTGCCGTGCTGTGGTAGAATATAACACACTGGGTGTTGCCGTGCCGTGGTAGAATATAACACTGAGTGTTGCTGTGCCATGGTAGAATATAACACTGGGTGTTGCTGTACCGTGGTAGAATATAATACACTGGGTGTTGCCGTGGTAGAATATAATACACTGGGTGTTGCCGTGGTAGAATATAACACTGGGTGTTGCTGTGCCCTGGTAGAATATAACACACTGGGTGTTGCTCTGCTGTGGTAGAATATAACACACTGGGTGTTGCTGTGCCGTGGTAGAATATAACACTGGGTGTTGCTGTGCTATGGTAGAATATAACACTGGGTGTTGCTGTGCCGTGGTAGAATATAATACACTGAGTGTTGCTGTGCTGTGGTAGAATATAACACACTGGGTGTTGCCGTGGCAGAATATAATACACTGGGTGTTGCAGTATGATACACTGGGTGTTGCTGTGCCGTGGTAGAATATAACACACTGAGTGTTGCTCTGCTGTGGTAGAATATAACACACTGGGTGTTGCTGTGCCGTGGTAGAATATAACACTGGGTGTTGCTGTGCTATGGTAGAATATAACACTGGGTGTTGCTGTGCCGTGGTAGAATATAACACACTGGGTGTTGCTGTGCCGTGGCAGAATATAACACTGGGTGTTGCCGTGCCGTGGCAGAATATAACACACTGGGTGTTGCCGTGGCAGAATATAATACACTGGGTGTTGCAGTAGCAGAGTATTGGGTGTCCCAAATAAAGTGAACGACTATTTGACAAGTATTTTCTCAGTGATAGAGAAAACAAATTCATTGAAAGTTTTCGCACAGTGACCTTGGGGTATCGTCAACAAGTCTGCAAAATATCTAAATGTTTGGACGCAAATTATGCGAGTATTGTCAAATTCAAAACAGCATGTCAAAAAATCCAATATCAGAGCTGTGCAATGTGACCTTCATCATGTTCATGCCAGTTGCCAAGTGTTGGCATCTGTCAATCAGTGTCACTCTAAAAATAGCCTGTCTGGGTGTCAAGTCTATTGATTCTTTTATTGTCGTCTGCATCCAAAATCTGTTCTGTCCAAAGTTTCAGTTTGAAAGGATCAACCGTGCCTTTGAGTGAAAGTGATCAGGTTACCATTGAAAACTGTTTCAAGGAGAAAGACTGGGGTGGAAGAAGGATTGTTAAGGAATTTCCAGGCAAGGGGTGGAGTCATGTCACTGTAAATAGACTTATCGCTAAAATATGCACGACAGGATCAGTAGGACGTAAAATTGGCAGTGGGAGACCCAAGACTGCATGTTCAGAGAACAAGGACTGTGTTGAGGAACTGATTCAATCCCAGGAGAAGAACCCAGGGACCCACAAATCTCTTAGAGAAGTTGCAAACGATTTACAAGTGAGCAAGTCTTCTGTGCAAAGGATAGCGAAATAATTTTACGTGCTACTGACCCTGTAGTGCGTATTTTAGCAATAAGTCTATTTACAGTGACAAGACTCCACCCCTTGTCAGTATTTTCATGGGCGCCATTTTTCCTTTATATATATATATATATATTTTTTTTTTTTTTTTTTTTTTTTTTACTCTGTGATATGTTAATGTTTTTATGCTCAAACCTAGGGTAGGCTCCATGGTCTGATCAGTGCTTTGGCATTATGCAAAGATAAGGCATCAGCTCTTTATGAAGTATACAAAAAAAAAAAAAAAAAAAATCCAAATATGTGTGTATATACTTCTTCTTCTTCTGCGTTCCTGGGCTGCAACTCCCACGTTCACTCGTATGTACACGAGTGGGCTTTTATGTGTACAACCGTTTTTACCCTGCCATGTAGGCAGCCATGCTCCGCTTTTAGGGGTGTGTGTATATACATATATGGTGTTTTTGTTTTTGTTTTCTTTTCTTTTTTTCTCCATTTATTTATTAATTCTTTTAAAAAAATTGTTAACAGCGGATGTGGTGTAGTGTATATGGATCAGTCTCCATGCTTTGACACTTTATTAAAATTGAAAGTGAAACTGCCACCATTAAAATTGTTTGTCATAAAGTACAGTTTTATTGCAACCATTCTGAAAATATATCGCGCCGCATTTGATCATCAAATTGTTAGAAAGCATATCAACAAAATCAGTAACTAAAAATAAAGTGGACAGAATCGGGGATCGTATGATGCGAAAAGAAAACCTGGTGATTTGATTATGATAATTGTTGTTTAGGTATGGCTCACTGCCAGTGTGATTTGATTATGATAATTATTGTTTAGGTATGGCTCACTGCCAGTTATGTCCCCTGGCTTGTGGGGCAGCACCCCCCCCCCCCCCCCTCCCCCGCACCCCCACCACCCACCCACCTCCCCATGGGATGCTGGGAGTCTTTCAGTATAAATAGCTTCCCCGCCTTCTGGAAATTCTGTGCTAAAAATTTCCTCTTTTCTATCGCTCTCTTTTTTCTGCTTCTGCCCCCCCCCCCCCCCCTCAACCCCGCACCTCCACTATTGTCTCCCTTTTCTGCCTTTCCAGTTATTCCCCTTTCTGTTTTTCAAGCAAGCCTTGACATGTTTTGTTTTTTTTCTTCTCTTTTCCGCAGTCTGTGATGTACAATCTGTGCTGTTTTGCTCTGATGATTCGGTAGGGAGATGTAAAAACTGGGATGGGTGCTAGCTCATTCTGCAGTGTTATTTGCCTGTAAGGCCTTTTTTATGTATTTTTTTGTTTGTCTTTGAAGTATTATTTTCTTCCTTTTTATTGATTTTTTTTTTTTTTGTAATCTGTTGATGATGAATAAAGCGGAAGGACTGGTGTCCTCAGTACGACCTAATCTTGTTTGCCTTAATGAGCTAAATAGTTAAGATACTGTGTCATTAACAGTGTTTTGTAGGTTTATATTAGATATCTTTTAATATATAATATGACAGTTTTGTGTTTGACATGTTTGGACATTTGTGTTGTTGGGCAGTCCTGATATGGCCTGCACAGTCAGCTGGACTAAAAACAGTAATAATGATAATAATAATAATAATGATAATAATAATATAGGAGAACCTTTCTTCTGTTGCCGTTTCACTAACAAAACTTTTTTTCTTTTTCTTTTTTCAACGGGATGGGTTTGTTGTTAGCCCTGTGCCCTAAAACCCAACCTGGTGGATCAGTGGATTGTACTGTGTCCAGCCTCTTCACTTGGATCTGTCCAGCTTGGGTCTTGGTGCTTCCCTTGGATCTGTCCACCTTGGGTCTTGGTGCTTCCCTTGGATCTGTCCACCTTGGGTCTTGGTGCTTCCCTTGGATCTGTCCACCTTGGGTCTTGGTGCTCCCAGGAGCATAGGCTGCTGTTGGCATAGCTGGAGGGGTCCCTGAGGCATGTAAGCCTCATGCACCCCCCGACTACCCCCGACCCCTACCCTTGCCATGGCAAAGTGGCAATCCTTTGGGGCACCTGTTTACAGTTGGTCACAGACAGGGTGTTTAAATGTTGATGATGATGAATTTTGTTTGGTCACAGACAAGGTGTTTAGATGTTGATGATGAATTTTGTTTAATGTCCCATCACACATACTGGTGACTGTAGACATTTTGTTGCAGAGTATTGATTTTTACATTTGAGTGTTATCGCTCAGGAGAGGAGGGGGAGGGGAATGAATGGTGAGTAGGGGGAAACTGGGTGTTTAAGTGCGCATCTTCATAAACTGACGAAGAGTAAATGAATTGGAATGTGAACAACACTTGGATTTTCTTCACTCAGTTTCCTGTGAAATAAGGTGGAGTGACCGACATGATTTGGACAACAAATATACCACTCTTAAAGACATACACACACGAATGCACAAACACACATACACACTGATATATGCATATTTGTATGCATGAGTGTGAGCATGTTTTTGTGATGGGCACTGTGGGGGAAGGGCATTGAAAAGATTTTAAGTGCGTGTTGCATGTGTAGCAACAATGATATCATCTTCGTCCTGTGAAACAGGCACTTGATTTTAACTTTAGTATTGCTTTGAACTGGTGAAGGCTATGTGTGTGTCCATTTACTAGTCTGTCCACTGTTTGATTTGATAATGTGCTGATTTTAAACTACTGGTACACTTTAAAGTGTTCATTTCTTATATGATTTTTACTCATCTGCGTAAGGACAGAAGGGGTGTAGGGTGAGAGCAACAGCACATTCTGTTTATGGCTCCCAGTGAATAATGCAGTAAAGCCAAACATTTGGGACAACTCTGATTTGTTTGTTGGAGTCTTTTATCGATTTTATCATGTGTGTGTGTGTGTGTGTGTGTGTACACGTGACTCAGCTCTTCCATTTAAACCTTTTTCAGTGTCATAAAAACTGGAAAAAGAATAATAGTCTCTTGCTTTTGGAGTGACAGGTTTTAGATTGAAATGAATTTCGTTTTACAGTTGACTGTAAGATGTTCTTGTTGTAGCTGATTGCAAACAATGATGCATTCACCACAGGTTAAGGACACAGATGTCTCTCCTTCCCCACCCTACAAAGTGCACATTGCGGCGAAAAAAAGAAAAGAAAATTAAGATGTGATCAGCACAAAACTGAACATCACACACTGAGAGTGACAATTATACTCCATCTCCCCCCACCCCTGGGGATGCTGGGGGTCTTTCAGGAAAAATAGCTTACCTGCCTTCTGGAAATTTCTATGCTAGAAATTTCCTCTTTTCTGTCACTCTCTTTGTTACTGCCTTTTTTCTGTCTTCACTGTTGTCTCCTTTTTTCTGCCTTCCCAGTCCATTCCCCTTTCTTTTTAAAAGCAATCCTTGACACTTTTCTCTCTTCTCCGCAGTCTGTGATGTACTATCTGTGCTGTTTTGCTCTGGCGATTAAGTAGTGAGATGTGAACACTGGGATGGACTCTAACTGCCCATTCTGCAGTGCTGTATTTCATATATGGCCTTTTTTATGTATATTTTGTTTGGCTTTTTCATTTCAATTCAATTCAAAAACACTTTATTAATCCACATGGAAATTAACGTGCGCAATCACAGGCTTGTTGTAGACACCAACATAAAAATAAACATATGTACCATACAATACATTGAAACAAGTCAGATATAAACTCTCAGTAGCTGACTAAAACAACCCCACACCCCACACAATGGCTTTGAAATGTTTTTCTATTTTTTTTACGATTTTTTGTAATCTGGGGATGGTAAATTAAGCGGAATGGCTGGCGTCCTCAGCATGGCCTTGTCTTATTTGCCATAAGGAGCTAACTGGTTGGGATACTGTGTCATGAACTGTGTTTTGTGAGTTTGTCTTAGTCTTTTTTTGTAAATGTGACAGTTTTGTGTTGATGCGGTTGAACATTTGTATGGTTTGACAGTCCTGATAGGACCCAGTGCAGTCGGCTGGACTATAAGCAACAAGAATAAATAAATAAATTATACTCTTCGTCGTTCAAAAGTAGACTTACCGAAACATGATTTGATAAAATCTGATGGAGAGGAATGTAAAAATAATACAATAGCAAGCCCAGCTGCTCATGTAAACGGGAACTTTTTCCAGCACATAAGGAAGAGTCTCAGCCTATCTGCAGATGGCCCGAATCGACACCATGCCATGGTAATTATGAATGCGCTTGCCATATTGCCGATTGAACACACCTGGGATAAGCTTCGGTGGTCCTAGATGGGACGGCTGTTCCACTGTCAACACCTGCGTGTCAATTTTCATGCCATCCTCTGTTTTGGCGATGATTGTCACTACTTGACTTGCTCGTGGTTTAGGCCTTGTTACAGGCCTGTTCGCGTTACAAGTTCACTAGTGAACTTAGCATGCGTGGCTAGCTGTTCCCTGAGGCCTATCGAATGCACTGGGGGCGTTCGATAGGCGAGTGGTTTAAGCGTTGGACTTTCAATCTGAGGGTCCCGGGTTCGAATCACGGTAACGGCTCCTGGTGGGTAAAGGGTGGAGATTTTTCCGATCTCCCAGGTCAACATATGTGCAGACCTGCTAGTGCCTGAACCCCCTTCGTGTGTATGCGCACGCAGAAGATCAAATACGCACGTTAAAGATCCTGTAACCTATGTCAGTGTTCGGTGGGTTATGGAGACACGAAAACACCCAGCATACATGAACCACGACAGAGTCATCGGCAGGTAGATGTTGGTCGTGCAACGGAAAGAAGAAGAAGGAGGGTCATAAATGGTTGGCAGGTCCTTCCAGTGGCTGTCAAGGCGGCTTTTGAAGGCGGCGACTGGTGGAGCTGTGACAACCCGATCTGGAAGTTCATTCCATGCCGAGATCACTCTCGTTGAGGTGAAACCTGTTCTTTGACAGCTTCATAGAGTTGCCTCGGAGGTTCAGCGTGCTACTAGCCCTCCGCTAATTCAAAGAAAACATTACACGATCAAACGTTTATATTTTATGAACTGGTTGGAAGCTGAAGCGAAACGACCACGAATGGAAGGAAACGGCCTGTGATACGGGGGCGAACTGGACGGCTCGGGGGCGAAACGACCGGTAACCGTTTAAGTATCGTGTGCCTGATCGAAAGTGTTTGTTTGAACATTAGTGTGAGCTTGAAAATTGGGATGTCGACTGAAAATGACTTTGAAAATCGCAACATTGACTGAAAACGACTCAAGAAATTTTGTTTCGGATACCACTACTAATGCATAGGTCTATCGATGTAAATCATACTTTCCTTATAATCTGAAAAGTGTTTGTCAAACTGAAAGTTGAGTGCTGGAAACCGAGCATTTCCATCAAGCTGAAACAGTCCCTATCGATCGGCATTTTACGGTTTTACAGTCGTAATACAGAGTTTACCAAGTTCTAAATTTTCCCTGTCTTCATCCCATCACGACTTTCCAGCTTCCACAAATCCTAACAAAATCGCAAAGCACGTTTTCAGGCGTAATGTTTTCAGTTACCCCGGTCAGGTCTATGTTCCGATCAAATATGCATGTTCTTTTGGGGAAGGCGTGGAGGTGGGGGGGGGGGGGGGATTGTCGGATCGAATCCTTCTCCTACATAATGCACATCAAGATCAGAATTTCAAACTTTCCTTGGTTTCGAAAGGTTGTTCCAGATTCTGCATGGATCGGAACATACACTCGACCCACGCAAACTCCAATTTTCAGTCGTCTCTTCTTCTTTTTTTTTTTTAAAGATTATTTTATCAACTATTGAGTTACTGCAGTTTGACGATAACATTGTGTAAACTGCTTAAGTTATTGACAACAACAACAATAATAATGATAATGATAATAATGAATATTTGTAAAGCGCCTTTACATGTAAAACATGCTCAGTTGGACTGTTGATCCATTTATATTTACATACCCACCGTCAGAATACGTTGTGTGTATTTTTGTTTTTGTTTGTTTGTTTGTTTGTTGTTGTTGTTGTTTTTCCACTCTGTTGAAAGGTGGTGCTGGTTTGCGTTGGGCAGTCTCGGCCACATGTGATCCGCATTTCACTCCTATCCAAACAATTCATACGAATTCGTATGCGTTTGTATCTGTAAAACTTTAAACATATTCCGCTGGGTCTTTCCCATGACTTTATTGCTAAGATACTTCACAACAAAAGTCGAATGCAGAATGATCCCCACAGAGACGGATTTTTCAGTCCAGAAAAATGACATATATATGCCGTCGACAAGAATTTTCAGCATGTTCATTCCAACTGATTAGTTTCCTGTTTAATAAAATAAATTATCCCTGTGCAATAAACACGTCGATAGTGTATATAGTTAGTGTCGTTGTGTGCGCATTGTCCAGCATTTCTTGTTCTTATCCTTTTTTTTTTTCTTTTCTAAACTGCGGATATGAAAGAGAATGTCACGCTGTCTAAAAACAAATCCTGAAAATCAAACAAACAAACGTTATCCAGCAACGAAATAGTGTAGCAGCTTGTTCGTAAGTACCCAGCAAGTTTTTACCCCCCGGGTTAAATCTGGCTCATCTTGATAAACTCAGGGGTCTATAGACTAGCCCGAAATGACCCCGGGGGTAAACTTCAGCCAGTCTGAACTGACCCCCCCCCCCGCACCCCCTTCCGTCCCCTCTCAAATTAGATTTTGTTCCCGTCCTAATGGTCACAGGTTGACATAAGTTTACAGTTGGACCAACAGCAAAGTGAGCAGTAATTTCTCCAATCCAATGGGAAATCTTTCACAACTTAGTCTTCAGTGAAGGACTATGACTCTCGAACTAGGTGGTAAAACTACACTGGCTCTTAGTGCTGCAGCCTCGGGGGCTGGTTGGCCTTCGGGAACCATCCCAACGCCAACTGTCCTAAAAACCCCTTGGCCGAGAGAGTGAGGATGTAACTTGGGCAAGACACTCTCCACTCTGATCAAATTCTTGCCCAGATAATCGGAACAGCAGTTACCTCCTCTGCTGTTCTGATGGTCATAGTCAGACACGACTGACTATCATATATAATGAACACAAGAGTCATTCTGGGCCATTTTGAAATGACCCTGGAGGTAAATTTGGTTCAGTTAGAACTGCCCCCTTCCCGAATTTACTTGACAGTAACTTCCAGTGATGTGGGTAGGGGACAGTTTAGCTGGAAGAGTTCCAATTCTAACTAGACCAAATTTACCCCCAAGAGCTTAATGGCCTCATACGCCATCCGTTTTGGCTCAGAGAGTGACATCATAGTATCTGTTTAAACCTGTGCTGAAGGCCCGTTCCAGGCTCTGATAGTGACATCATAGTATCTGTTTAAACCTGTGCTGAAGGCCCGTTCCAGGCTCTGAGAGTGACATCATAGTATCTGCTTAAACCTGTGCTGAAGACACGTTCCCAGCTCTGACAGTGACATCATAGTATCTGTTTAAACCTGTGCTGAAGGCACGTTCCAGGCTCTGACAATGACATCATAGTATCTGTTTAAACCCGTGCTGAAACCCAGTCATAGAGACTGCCACTCTCAGTTTTATTTATTCACGTCTCATTTGTCGAATCAAATGCTCATTATTTAGAAATCCAGAGAGACCAGGGTTGTAAATGATTCCCAAATAACATTTAAAATCACGTACATGTTCGAAACACTACACCTATTTTCAGTACAACTTCCACGAACAAGATACCTCCCTTCGGGCCTATAGCACTGTGATATGGTGTGACCATAGTACCATTGGAGGACTGTTTCTGTTCTGTGATCTGTTCATGCACGTCCAACTTAGCTTACGGCGTTTGATAGTGGTATTAGCCTCCGGTTATTCGGAATACCCTTTATCTCGTTTTGATAAGCATTTACGGTGTGCATTCATGCGTGTATTAATTCTTTGGATTATATAGACAAAGAACAAATGACCTTTCCACAATTCTTGATGTAGGCAAGTTCTGACTTCCACCCTTTCGGTATTGTGTTAATCATGTGTTGATTGTTAGCACACTGCTGGGTTTATTATGTATTCACTGTTAACACACTGCTAGGCTTCGGTCATTTGGCGTGTGGTTAAAACTATGGCAGGATTGTGATGCAGAATAATACACGAACACATACGATATAACCTACGACACATTTTCTGACATTTGACACGATATCGATGTACCACGTGGTTCTGGAGAACACTTCTATCCTGGGATATTTGAATCAGGAAACACTTCAGCGTTTCCCTGACTGGAGGAAGGCTGGATCGCAAGCTTCTTCTCCCCCTTGCACGCAAGAGTTTGCTTCAAACTTTACATTTCATAACATCACCAATGGAGTGATGGCCAAGAGGTAACGCGTCCGCCTAGGAAGCGAGAGAATCTGAGCGAGCTGGTTCGAATCACGGCTCATCCGCCCATATGTCTTCTCCCCCTCCACTAGACCTTGAGTGGTGGTCTGGACGCTAGTCATTCGGATGAGACGATAAACCGAGGCCCCGTGTGCAGCATGCACTTAGCGCACGTAAAAGAACCCACGGCAACAAAAGGGTTGTTCCTGGCAAAATTCTGTTGAAAAATCCTCTTCGGATAGGGAAAAAAAATTGCACGCAGGGGGAAAAAAAGAAAAAAAAGAAAAAAGGTGGCGCTGTAGTGTAGCGACGCGCTCTCCCTGGGGAGAGCAGCCCGAATTTTACACAGAGAAATCTGTTGTGATAAAAAGAAATACAAATACAAATATAATGTTTAACACAACAAATCAAACACAATAGGTGCAACCGTATCCCACAAGTTTACCATCGTACAGAGGTTACTTTCGAATGTAAGATATATAACTCACCAGGCTTTCATGACATCAAAACAAAATTCAAAGAAAGACAGCTCTCTCTCTCTCTCTCTCTCTCTCTCTCTCTCTCTCTCTCTCTCTCTCTTACAGTATTCGTAAACTATGCATTTATATATTTAATGCCCTGAAGATACGACAACAATGATGAAAGTTAGAATTAATTTACAATGCACGAGAAGCACATTTGTTCTACAGGTTAAGTTAGTACGTATTTTACATTTTGTTGTGGCTGAGTGATCACCATATTGTGTACTTTTGACCTCTTTCTAGGGGCCGGAGGCCTGGAGATTAAAGTTTTGTTCTTGTTCTTGTTCTTCTCTCTCTCTCTCTCTCTCTCTCTCTCTCTCTCTCTCTCTCCATATACATGTTGTTTTTTCCTTCCTTTTTCCTTTCTTCTTCTGCTTTTCCCACTCATCTGATATCACTTATAGTGAAAAATACATCCTACGAAAGCAATCATTAAAACACAATAGATTAATTGTTACAAAATCTGTTGCAGTGAACAGTGTGTCATTATGACGAACTATGACATTTCGTTTATTCCACGTCCTGTGTGAGTAAAGGAAACGGCATTACAAAACATTGTGATTGGAGCAGCATCGATATTTCTTTCTTTCTTCTGTAGTATATTTATTCATATTCCTTTCTTTCTATTTTTGATGCCACCCTTCAGCAGTAGCTTCGGAAAGTGATTTATTATGTTTTTAATTACTTTTACCCGCAGAGATTGCGAATATTTCTGCGGGTAAAAAAAAAAAAAAAAAAAAAAAAAATCAAAAACATAATAAATCACTTATCTCCTCTGCTGTTCTGATGGCCATAGTCGGACACAACTATCATACAATACGGTGATAGTTCAAAGTGCTATTGTTAGAGTAATATTAATGCTTTAGCAATTAAATCTGCAAATTTAAGGGCTTTTTG